>NW_027176009.1:4170000-4332500 GCF_023055335.1 Clinocottus analis | reverse complement strand
TGAATATTGAAGCCAGTATTTAAGCTATTAGGCTATTAAGATGCAGTTCCTGTAACAACCACAAGAATTTGCCTCTATGGAAAAGGCTTTCTGAAGAAATCCTTTTTGATTTTTGATCCTTGCTTCCCCTTTGGACAATTTGGATCAAAATGTTTTATGTAACATAAGTATCATACGGTTCATTTAAAATAAAGACCGTGACGAAAACATTATTTTTACAACATTGTCAAAACCCATCCTTCTACTCTCACAGGGGAAACCGAAAATCTGTAATTTAATCGGTCACTACTATTTGGCTCTAGCACAGCTCCTCCCTGTTGCAGAAAAATAGAGGCAGAAATAGTAGGAGTCAACTCTAATACTGACGGGAGGCCAACGGGCATCAGAGACACGTCCTACATGTTTTCTGCAGTGGATGTGTCCCCAAAGAAAAATGCGTTTGACTTACTGTCTAAGGAGGGCGGCGTTGTGCCAAGTGGTGCTGTAGGTGTGGTTGGAGTAGGGGTGGTAGGTGTGGTTGGGATGTCCATCTCAGGGTGGCTCTATACCAAAAACACAGTTATGTCATTGACAGTGAAAAGACAAAGGCTCAATGTCATCGGGACGGAAGTTTCATTTGCTGTTTTCCAAAATGTATTTGAATGGCTCAAACACTGAATATGAATGTCCCCAGAAGGAAAAATACATTCAACTGAATGATGGTAGAGAAGTTATTTTCATATTGTGAACCTTGAAAGAAATATGTACGTAATAGTGAAAAATTACTGTATTCCAACTTTCCTGCTGACGTATATGATTTTGCACGTCATTAGTAGATTTCAAATCACGACAAAGACACAATTTTCATAGCAACATTAAAAGAAGAAATAATGATTTAATGGACAGAAACAGCTTTGAGAAATGTGTTGGAGACCAACAATAATATTTGCCAAATATTACAATATACCTGAGTTTTTTCCAGACAATTTTTCAAAGGTTTCTTCTTGTAACTGATCATTGTGCTCTTACCTGTGCTAATACAGTGATGAAGTTGCGGTTAAGGTGCACAGCCTCATAGAGGGCCAGCAGAATCGCCTCATTGGTCCTTGAGGAGGAAGGGAAGTGTGGGGTCAGCTCATTCAAACAAGAAGTAAAATCTACACATTTTAACATAACTGGGCAGGAAAAAAGCTTCAGGCGTTGATCCAGTGAAGCACAAGACACAAATTGGGGGGCAGCCTGTTTTTTTTAAAAGATTATTAACAATCCCTTCTTGCATCAGCAGCTCACCCTTTTCATTTTCTGTATCATTAGGTACTGCACAACGTGTGCAACTACAAATCATTTTCAACATTAAATTACATTTTGGGTGATAAATGAGGTGACATTAAAAGGTGTAAAACAACAGTAAACGTTGTTTACGGATATGTGTAATTAGCTGCACTCTTAAAAATTGTCACTCAATTTTAAGACCAGGTCAGCAATCAAGCAGCAACTCTTGAGTGACCATGTTAGCAACACAGAGTCTACAGTGTGTCACAGTCTAAACAGTCAAACTTATGAACTTTTCATATTTTCTCTTTGTGACACATAGTCATAACCAACTTGTTGCCCAAATGAAATGACAAAGTCGTGCCAAACAATGCATTTAAGTTTGACTGATTAGTAAGAATATAAATCACTTTGTACTTACTGTACAGAGAGTTTCTCATCAGCGTCGGCTATAAACATGCTGCCCACCTGTGGACATAAGCAGGATCGAGCTATCAGCAACACACAAAAAAAGCTACAGAGGAGACTTTTGGAATACCATATAATCCTAATATCAGAAATACTAATCAAGTTTAAATACATCTACTGCTACAATATAAAGAAAGAACAAGGTCTTACCATACTAGTGAGGGTAGAGAAGAACCCACCCTGGTTCTCCTCCTCTTTGTCTTTGTACTGTCTTTATGGGGGAAAGAAAAACAAAGACAGAAAGTAAGAAGTAATAATAAAGAGGAGAGAATGACAAATAAATTAAAGACAGATAGTACACAGCAGCACAGCAGGGATGTATGTTTACACTCAAACACTGCACTTGTAACCGAACACACATTCACCCAACATCTCCTTCTACTCCCCACAACTCATTATCTAAGGGACATTCGCTTTATAAACAGAAACAATGAACCGCATGGAGCCGTCATTCATCACTTTGATGCGTCCGTCTACGCGCGCAGGCCGACAGGACCTCCTTCACAAACAGGATTGTAATTTCCAAACCTTGCTCATCCAAAAAACATTACCGACTGACTGCCAAAGAAAACTGTCAGATATAAATAACTAAAAGTATAAAGGAGCCTGTTTTTCAGAATAGAAATAGAACATTTGTTGGAGACATCAAACCAAAGTGATGACACCAGCGGCCTCAGCTCACCGAGGACTGCATCATTAAAAACATGTTTTTGACACTTTTAGATCTCACCTGTTATACTCTGTCAGAGCTTGGTGGACAACCATGCCCATTCCCTGGGAAAAGAAAACATCAAGTGTTTCAGTCAAACCTTTGATAATCTGCTTCATGTGAAGGCCATTGCCTCCACCATATTGGCTATTTATTATTCTGCAGTTCAAAATAAATACAGTGAGTGACAACATACTTACATCTAGTGTTGGCTCATCGTCCACAATGGAGAGCTTCACAATGTAAGGATTCACTGACTAACAAACAGCAAAATTAGTGTTATTAGAGGCCAATAAATATTTGACGTTAATACTTAACTGACCGTTAAAGGGTTTTTCATTTTGTTTCCTTACTCAACGGGCTTATCTACAGACTTACGTACTCCATTTTATAGATCAGTTTTTCTTGTTAACAGCCTGTGTGTGATTCTGGATTATAAAAGCAACGCCATCTCCATTAGTAGGATTTTTAGCAGCATTTTTTATTATGCAGCCATTACCAAAAATGTGCATTGGATGGATTGGCAAGCAGTGACTATAGGGCAAACTATTCAATTAAATGACATGTTTATGTCTGATTACATGTGCGTGTACCATGTCATGCATTAGCAGAGAAAGACAAAAACAATCCGCTGTTTGGAGTTGTTTCACACTTTGCACTAGTTTGTGACTTAATTATGATTTCATGTTTACCTTTTGTTGTAGTTTTAGGCAGTTGGATGGTTTTATACTTAAATTACTGTCAAATACATTTTGACCAATTTGTTGCTGGATCAAAAAGTGTTTGATTTTTTTTACTTTAACAATAAATAACAAGTCAGTGATTTTATATGTCTGTATATATTTGTTAAATGTTCTTTTACAAAGTTGAATGATCACTTGGTATCTTAAACACTGGTATCTGATCGGTACTGAGATACCTAAAGCCCCGGTATCGGTACTGGCAGTGAAAAAGTCAGATTGGTCCATCCCTTACTAGATTTCTGACTGTTGCAGCCCATTTTAGCCACATTCTACACATTTTGAAGGACACGTTTTACTTGTAAGGAGTAAATGCTCCTTGAGCAGCTGCCCACTTTGCTAACACATAAGGGTGCATCCAAAAGCTCACTCCTCATCCTTTCATCCCCTCCCACGTCGCCCCTTCTATCCTTCCAGGAATTAACTGAAGAGGGAAGTTAATTGGAAGCCATTTTCAAAGAGCATGATTAATTCTCTGTCATAAAAATGTAGGACAAGTGTCTCTGTGATACCGGATATATCTGAGGTCAAGGTTTGTATGTTCATCTAGTGCCAAATAGAAACATCTAATCGTAAACCTGCACAAATATCCTTATTCATATATTCATGTATTAATATGTTTCCTCCTAAGACTACACTGGATATACTCATCATGTGAAAACAATTAGTACTCTTTATTACCATTAGATAATGTATTATTATTATCATAATTTTTCTATATTAAGATATTTATTATTTTACCACTTATCTAACTTAAATAATACTCCAATGCTACATGCACAATGCACAAGTGAAACATATGTGACATATTATACCTCAACAATAAGTATTTGAGAAGTAAAGTATGAGTACATGTACACACCTCATATTTTCTGTAGTTGACCAGCAGAGCCAGGAGGACCGTAGCATCATAACCATGCTGCCCTCTGCTGGACACATCTGAAAGAATCTGAAGAGGGGAGAGACGGAGAACACAGATGACCAAATTTGGAAGAAGACATTTATAAAATACATAGAAATTACAGTAGATATGGTCTTTCTTACCTGTAGAATGGCTTCAAAGATGCTGTTGATCATCACATATTCCAGTATGGTGTTCTGACTAATGTTGTCCGTTACCTGTTAACACATGTTCACATATTTTTGATGTTTATAGTGTTTTTAAAACAGCACAAGCATTCCCCAAAGCCAATCACATTATAATTAATCTTGCTGTTTTGGTATGTTCTGTCTCACCGTCACCAGACACAGCAGCAGTTTGAGACAAAGGCTCTTCAGACTCTCTGAGCCATCTCCACAAAGAAGGCTGTCCAGTCTCTCCATTAAGTCCTGCACGAGATACAATCAAGAAATAAAGTGAATGAACATCAATTATTACTTTCACTCCTTTATTTCACCTCTCAATGTTTTTTCCACACACCTTCATTCTTTGCTCCGCCTTGTCAAAGCCCATGAGCATGTTGATGATGTCAAAGCCAGATGCTGACTTGTTCTTCTGGTGAACCCCCCGGAAAAGTGCACAGAGTGTCTAGGGAGAGATG
Source organism: Clinocottus analis (assembly GCF_023055335.1). NCBI lineage: Eukaryota > Metazoa > Chordata > Actinopteri > Perciformes > Cottidae > Clinocottus > Clinocottus analis. The sequence continues at coordinate 4,327,791 of NW_027176009.1, read as the reverse complement.
CAGACCAGCACAGGTGTTAATATTGTGATATGTTTTACATTAACACAAATATGCATCTTTTTCGTGCTACAGGGGAAACTAAACTAAATCCAAGTATCCGATAAGATACAATAATTTAAATATAACTGAAAAGTCTGGGAGTTTTAGTTACCTGCAGGGCATTGACCACTTTAATCTGGTGCTCCTCTCCCAGAGCCTGAACACAGTGATGGAACAGAGAGTTGATGTTGTCCTGGATCCGCTGAACTTCCTCCCCATCGACACTCTCCAACTTGGACTCTAGGTACTCTAGGTTCACCTAAAACATGTTGGAAGTACAGACATAAAGAAAGATTGAGTGAGGAAAATATAGTTTGTATTATTAGGGGGTGCTTTCTTATAAATCTATTAACAGGTGTTTTACATATATTACATCTGATCATTTTAATATTACTTATGATCATCTTTTCTTCCAATGTTTTGCAAGTTGCATACATGTTGGCAGATGCTATTTTGAAGACTGCTTGACTGATATTATTTACATGTCTCAGTTCGATGGACTGAGACCATTTCTGACTATTTGCATTTTTATTCAACAAGATTCTTTTTTTTAAGTATTATTCTCTTTCACTTTACCTTCATGAGAAACAGCTCATCCCAGAAGCGAGGGTTGTTTTTTGCTGGGTCTTCTTTCTAAAAAAGAAAACAAAAACAGACAGGAAGGACTTCAAGACTTGCGCACGATTGTATTTCTTTGCTTTCAATTACTGGCGTTCTTTTATTATGATACTCACCGCAAAAATCTCATCATACATCAGCACCACCTTCTCTTTCAATGGTTTCTTAGAGGACGACGTCCTCCTCAGCAGCCCCGCCTTCTTCTCCACCTGAGACATGACTAAGTATGAGGAAAAAGATCCAGTGAGATTGATGAGGAAGAAAATCAATGATGTAAAACAATAATGATGTAACCACCAAAAATCACCAAGATTTTGTTCTTTACTATGAATTTATCACGTTTATGTAAGATATGTTAAGTTCATAGAAAATAACCAAATAAATCAAATTAAAAGAACAAAACCAACAATAAAATTATAGTCTCTTTCCAGGTGCTCTCTGACTTTCCCAGCCTGTCTGTAGTTTAAAGCCTGAAGCCCATTCTTTAATTATATAGTTTCATATTTAAACACTGCTAAATAATGTACTAAGACAGCTGGGTACTAGAAAATGCTACTCAAACAGGAGTAAATTGTGTGTTGAACTTGCATTAGTTTAAACAATGTGGCTCAATGATTTTTTAACAGATGATTAAGGCAATACTTGCTCGTGGCATCAATTAATCGATGCATGCTTAGTTATGACCACTAATCCAGACTGCTGTTGGACGTAACAGACAACTGTCATGACTTTACTTCAAAACCTGATGACAGCTCACCAGAGGCAGAACTAGGCAACGTTAGTGATTGCTAAAGGGTTGTGCATGGAAACCGTTATAGTGACGTTAACTATACTGTACATCATTCAGTAAAAGAGACGTCCCAGTAACTAAGTTAACTTTATCTTATAACGAAGTTAAACGGTCGGGTTCGGTTAGCAAAAGTGACATGTGACAAGTAAAGTCTAAATAATTCAAGTGGCGAACACATTTTACCTTACAGCGTGGTAATTGGCTAATAAATGTAATCTGATATGTTGTATAATTGATATAACGCTATATATATATATATATATATATATATATATATATATATATATATATATATATATATATATTATCTTGATACAACGTTAGCTCGGTTTGCTGACCTGAGTTGGGATGGGTTGCTAGCTTCTTAGCTAATACTAGCTAACTGACCCATCGTTTGCGACCCGGGTCATTAACGACTAACAGCGACGTCGTTTCGTTAACGAGCAGGTTGTGTTGTCCAGTCGACACCAGGTGAACATTTAGTTTATTGTAAGTGGTGGGATTTATATAGACCTACTGATATGTTCAGATTTCACAGCTAAAGCTAACGCTAGCTCTAGCTAGCTAATTTAATACCTGACAGATTGTTACATTGATTCAGCTACTTTATGTCAGGGTGCGGCTATTCTCGACATTGAAGTGTTGCATTATTTAGGTACAGCTTAGTCAGTGGTGCGGCTTGTTCTTACCTCAGTTAAAGTATTACAATTAAAAAAGCTAGTTCATGAATCCTTGTGACAACACTAGCCTCTGCTAGCATACTACTATCATTAGCCTCCTCCGAGTCTTCAGGGTCTTAGTGCCCCACAGATTCACATATAGGTTGATCAACTATTTAATACAGTGAGGACGCACACTTTAAGAAGCTTAACAAGTGCAGTATATGTACATGCAGTATATTGATAAATAAATAAAAACGTAAAGGAAAATAAGTGCTCAACCTTTGAGAGGAAAGAAAAAACAAAACCTGGGCAACCTTACTTTTTAACACGTAAAGGAAAATAAGTGCTCAACCTTTGAGAGGAAAGAAAAAACAAAACCTGGGCAACCTTACTTTTTAACAGGTACGGCAGAAAAAAATATTAATTAATTGATTAAAAGAAATAATTTAATACATTTAAAAAAAAATGCTCTTGATTTTAGAGCAGGGAGGAAAAGAGACATTTGTGTGCATATCTGCATGCCAGAGAGCAGCGTAAATTAAACGAAAATAAAAGTCTGATTTGAGCAGAAGAGTGTTCAGGCTCAAAATAAAATCTGTAATAAAACAGTTAGAAGTCATCTGTGTGATGCTGGCAAATATTAGTTCATCCTAGACAGAATCATGCAGCCTTTCTGTAAATCAACATGATTTATAGAAAGGCTGCATGGAAGTTAACTAACAGCTGAGGGACCTTTGGCTCAGTAATCTATGGCCACGTGTTGCTGATTTGAAGCACATTTCTGTATGAGATGCTCCCTTACATCTGCACCCCAGATATCATTATGTTCTGAAATATCTTTGATAAATAAAAATGTCAATGACCCAATTATTCATATATATATATATATATATATATATATATATATATATATATATATATATATATATATATATATATATATATATATATATATATATATATATATATATATATATATGCACTAATTACATTCATTAAATGGCAGTTTTTTGTTTATTTACATAAATGCATGAAAAAAAGAGTATAACCTTCTCTGGTAGACTTGTTTCTCTGCACCAAGATAATCCATTGCAAAACAGTTTTGTCTTCAATTAAAGGCAAAGGTTGTTGCTTCAATTCTTTGACCTTATGAGTTCCTTGGTAAATTAACTTCACCATCAAGAGTGTTACATTTCTGGTAAAGACTACATGGAGTGCCTCAATTTCCAGACTAAATGAGGAGAATACCGCTTTTACCGCATCATTAGACATAGGAGAGGAGGGAAGAGAGAGGAGGGGAAATCAGAATATAATGAGCAGTAAGAGAAAACATCAATTGAGAGGTGAAGAGAACATTAACTGACACACACATACACAGGCATGCACGCACATGCAGACACAGACAGACACTCTGTCTGAACATACAAAGACAAACTCAAAAAATCATTAAAGTTTACTTTCCACAAGTTTAGGATTAAGGGGCATAGAGGATGAGTAATGTGACAATATCAGTATGATGGCTTCTGTAGCTTTAGAGAAAACCATGTCTAATATAGTGACCTCTGACACTCCTGTAAATCTAGTGAAGCAGGCCACCTGCTGACCCCGCTACCAGGCCCCGGATAAACAGAAATCAATGCATGGATTGTAACCAACATCATATAGACACATCTCTGCAAAGACATACTGGTACATTCCTCAGTATAAATAATCCTAATCCAATTTGTCCTGATAGATTTGTACAGTTACATGCGTCATCCTGTTTGTGTGCACTAGACCAGCAGAATTGCTGTTGTGGTCGGCTTTAATACAACATTTAGGAAAACAATCTTAAGCTTTACAAAAGGAAATCTCCATAAAACCTCAGTTTATTAGAGTTGAATATGGTGATAACACACTATTGTGAGAGAGTAAATTATGGCTTGTATTTTAACACGAGCTATAAGTATCATTAGGCGAGAGTTATCATGACGACAGCCCTGTAAATACAATTCTCCCTGATGTGCACTGCAGAGTGATTTAAATGTGGGAGTTTCAATAAATTCACAACTTGTCGCCAACAAGCCATATAGTCCGCGAACATTGTTGCTTCTTTGTCTTTGCTGGAATGGCATCTTTTAGAAAATATGGGCAACAAGCAGTCTTGTATAGTTATTCACGTATACACTGAATCGAAATGAAATATGGGTAGTTTTTCTTCAGCGTTTCACTTTATATATCTGTGATTTTGCAATGGCTCTTAGTAACCAATATAGAAATCTGCCTGAATTTGATGCAAAACATTAACAGTTTTATCTGAAAACCATGATAAAAGTCTAAGAGCTGCATGTATTCAGTGGCTCAACATGATAATAGATGACTAATTAACAAGGTTCAAAGTCATATCTTGAAACGTTTTTATTATGGACTTTTCTACAATGACATAACACAATGTGAAGTTATTTATCTTAAGCATCAAGGGCCATCCATAATGGGTGTGTTGGAGATAGACAAATAGGTACTGAACAAGAACAGACCCAGAAATAGAAAGAGCGTGGAGGACAACAAAAATGTGAAATACTGCAAAAGCAAAGAAAGCAACTTGACCTGGATCCATGAAATATATGAAGTCCATCTTCTTTTTATGAAAATTTAAAAAGGACTCTTTGCCTCGCAAATATTAAGTGAATCCCAAAACAGAGCTTTGCAGTGTCATGGGGCATAACAGCCAGAGTGACGACTGTCTGCTGTTGCGTGGAGGTGAGAGTTTTCATCGGGTTGTTACAGCTTTACCTTAACCCCGGGAGACCCTCCGTGTTTCAACTGGCCGGAGGCCACGCTGACAGTCTTTACAGATTTGCAGGTTCAGTGTGACACAGGGAACGGAATAAATGCCTGAAGGGGAAGTGTGATAGTTGGCAGGTGGATGCATGCGTGTGAGCTGATGTGGAAGGCCACGGATGAAGAGCAGGGCTTTGACACGGAGACCCAGTATTTTAGAGTCTGTGGCCCGTTGCTGCTCATTCCACGGACCTGACATCTGTAAAAAGAAGAGGGACACACTCGCACAGACCTCAAATACCATGACTGACTAACTTTGAAAAATAAAAGGCTTTTGAAACAGACAGGTTAAAAAAGACATTTGCCATCATTGATTTTCCCTTGGACTAACCCAAAAACCCACAGCCCGCCTCCTGAAAGCAGACACAGTCAAGCATTCATTCCATGCATGTGTATCGGTTCATGTCACGCCACACCTCGCTGCACCACAACCAGAGTTATTAGTTGCACTCTGGAGCTACACCAACCTTGACATTAAGACGTTTGTTGATGCTTTATTTTTACCTGAAACATAGCGTTACAAGGAAAAAGCCAATCAAGCAGTAATGTAATAATCTGTTCCACAGGCATGGCCTTGGAGCATTGTTCTGCATTCTGGTCCTTTGGGGCTCTCCCATCCTGCCTATGTTTTTATTCAAACTGTCTATTCAAGGACTGACACAGACCTGGATCAACAGGTGAAAGTAATTAACCACTCTTTGGGATTACATACCTGCAGGCCTTTGAGCATTAAGGACATGATTGCCGCAGCTTGAAGCCAGACTGAAGAGGGAAGTGACCATCAGTCAGTGAGGAAAGAGGAAATGGGGGAGGAGGAGAGTATATACACTTTGTTTTCCTGTATGTCTTCCTCTCCCATTTTTTTTTATCACAACTTGAAGGTAATTTAACTCACAACAAAAAACTACATAGCAATAACAAAACATCAAAGCTAAGCATAAGAGTGAACAAACCCCAGAAACACAGACTTATTTTGTTAAGATGTGTTGCAATAATTACCAAACTTAAACATGTTGTAAAGTGAAAATGTATCTTTTTATTGGTACCATACATTAATTATCAAGGGCAGAAACTAACCAAATCAAAAAATATATATCAAACAATGATTTTCTACAGGGATTGGAAAAGGTACAAGTCACCATTCAAACTCATAAATGTTGCTGGAATCAACTGTAAGGATATGGAAATGTACAAAACAAACAGCGCTTCAGCTGTTTTATTAGACTTTACAGACAGCATTGCTACCCAATATGAAGACTGAACTTAATGATAAGCTGGCTTTAGAATATGTTTGGATGTCTGATGGTATCATTCTGTTGGTTATGAAAGACACTGCACCAATGAAGGCAATTTAGACAAAAAAAGAAGAAAATAAATCCATTTCAGCCAATGATGAAATATGAAATTCACCAGTTAGCTTAAATTCAGTGAGCACATTCCCTTGACATCAAGTTGAAAGTTGCAGTACACAAATTTGTGATGTTAAGTGAAAAATCACTTCCTGTATAGATGAAATACATGTGAATTTCTGAAATTTCCAAAATAAATATAAAAAGAAAAAAACAGTAAAATGATCTCTCCTTGGTGCCATTGTACCCCTGGAGGTTTTGTAATTTAATTTACACAAGTTATAAAAAGGAGGGAGGAGGAAAGAGCAGGAGGGAGATAGAAGGGACGAGCTCATGAGTGTTTTTTCTCCTTTTTCCTATTTTTGTTTCTTTACATTAGATCGGGATGGCTTTAGGTAAATCTAAGTAAGAATACATTTTATTACAGTCAGACAGAACTTTGCTACTACCTTAAATATACAAGCACAAATACACAAAAATGTAAATCTCCAAAAAAAGGAACGAAAAGACAAAATAAAAACATCCACACTAAATTATTTCTCTTTTATAAACATAAAAGATAAAAACCATATATTTTAGAGGGGGAGGGATAAAAGTCCTGTGTTGCTCCTTGGTCTGTAGCTTTTCAGTATTGGTAGAAAATAAAAAAGTAACAATTGAAATGAAGGCGTTTAATACAAATTAAAAAACATTCTAGGGAAATATATACTGTATAAAAACTCTTAAAATGTGTAGTTGTGTGTATGTGCATGTGTGCGTGTTGTAAATGCTCTCTGTTTGAAAGACTCCATCCATTGTAGTCTCATCAGAGATGGCTCTGGCCCTAGGGGACTCAACATCCTTCAATCATTATGCTGATTTGTGTGTGTGTATGTATTGGTGTGTGTATGTTTCCCTTGAGCCACATTTCAGCTCTCCTACTAGTGTGTGAATTTCAATGGTTTTATACACAGACACGAAATTATGGTCCGTCTGCTTCAGCAAAGCCACAAATAAGATCAGACTGCTTCTTTGCGCTCCTCACACATTTCACACACACACGCACACACATATACTCTATTAACAAACATTACGAGTGACTTGTGCCTCTACGGAGCAGACCACAATTGAGAGCCATGTTTAGAGGACGGGTGGACAAGTGGTCCCTAAGCAACTCGCCACCTTCTCGAAGCCCCGATGCCACCATCCCCTCTACCCCGCCCCTCCTACATGTGAACATCAGTATGGGAAGTTTAGTGTGCACAGTTCTCCCCTGGATTAAATCCCTGCGAATCCTCGGTCACATCTACCCGGTCGCTGTCCAAACTGAAAACTTGCGAGAGCAGATGGGACATTTTGAGTGTGAGATGAGGAAAAGGGAGACAGAGGTGTGACACAGTGCCTAAATATGGAGGAGTCACAGCGATGGCTCAGTCTCACTGTCTGAGACATGCTGTGCTCCCCGCGGGCCGTGTGCGTGTGTGTGTGTTGTGTGTGTGTGTGTGTGTGTGTGTGTGTGTGGACTGAATGTGATGGACTGATGCTGTTGCACTCGTGGCTGTCGGGGTATGGGTCTGAGGAGTGGCAGAGAGGGGTTTGTGTTGAGGTTGCGGGGCTCTGGGCTCTACTGCGATGCCTGTGAGGTGGGGTTGTCGCTCTTGCTCTCCTGGCTGGAGGGGGCCTTGTTGTTCCAGGGCGAGTTGGAGCCGAGCGCCGGAGAGTTGTTGAAGCTGTCCTCGTCGTCGATGCCATTGGCTGCGTCGAACTGCGTGTTCTCCAGCCGTGTGATCAGACGCTCGTCTTCGTCACCAAACTCCCCTCCCATCAGCGTGGGCTCTCCAACCACCATCACATCCTGCAGAAAAGCAGATCAATTAATATATAGCAACAACTGTTCTGTCAAAGAGAGCAGCCATAACTGATGCACATTTACTTGGCTTACACCACACAAAGCACTTATAATCCCAACCAACATGCAAAATATAGTCTGATTAGACCAGGTCACTTTCTTCCACTAAAAGACTACACCCAGATGTCATGGTGTTTATTTAACAGGCTTTTTAAGTTAAGTTTTCCCAACCTTTGTTTATAATATGCCATTTGTCTATACTGTAGTTTTTGCAGAAAATTGACCAAACGACATTCAGGAAGAAATTGTGTGTCACACTTAAATTACAATTGAGTAATCTCCATTCAATTTATCCAATGTTTACAAATTGCCCGCACAAACAAGAGAGATGATTCATTCATAATTATTGAGTAATGATAAGTATTATCGGTTAATATAAGTTGAGATTTGTTTTTACTTTAAAGTCTTGTGGGAAATACTTCTTAAGAAGCACTTCATGTACCGTGTCCTTCTTTGGTTGGCATTGTGACATGTGAACTTCCCGTTAATCGATGAACGTAGTCGGCATGTTTCAGTCTGCAGTGTATTAGCAGAGTGCTGGCTCTAGATAGCAGCGATATACTCACTGGAACTTGGCTGGACAGAGGGAAGCCACTGCCTGGGCTCTTCTTTTTGTTGTTATTGTTGTTATTAGTTCCTCCTCCTCCGCTGATGGTGCTGCCACCTGACATCTTACGCTTCCGCCTTTTGTTTGGTGCCTGTCTTGAAGGCTCAGCTACAGAGAATGGAGAGAGCGAGAGTTACAGATATATTTGAAGTAACGTGGTTGTGTGAGCCTTTAATAGGTCCATGTTGTTCAATTACCTGGTGGTGCCACCATCCTCTGCCATTTCTGGAAGAGACAGGTCTTGAGGCAGTCTCTGGGACTGAGGCTGTACGTCTTGTGTCTGGACATCAGCTCCTGCATGGGCTCCAGGATCACACACAGCTGGAGGAGGGAACAAAAAAACAGACAACATCTTTAGGATGACAGTCATGACAAATGCTCCCAGAAGAGCTAGCACCATTATTATCAGCCGGGGTTCAGCATAAATTACTTCATCTTCAAACTTGAAATTCTCAGATCAGAAAATCTGGTCACAAAACACTGGAAGCAAACAAAGAAACATGACTGAAGACCAATTTTAACACCTCTTTTACATTTGCCAACTGAGGTTGTGACCTTTGCAGTGTCTGTAAAAAAAAGGACAAAGAAGCTGCAGTTCCAGTTCAACCTGTTACCTTCTGTGTTAATGGAACAGGCTACACCCGAGACACCACTAAGCATTACTACACACTGACTCTACGCCATACCTTCACCGACTCAACAATAAAAGCAGGACTGTAAATAATAGTTTGAAGCTTTGTTCATAACTTTGACGTTCTAACATTCAAATACTGGTGGCTTTATTTTTTTGCATGTCTATTTTTTCTTTTTAACTATGATTAGGCTACACTAATATCATTAGTATTAAACTATTAGTAACACCATTTTTGTACTTAAAGTAAAATAATTGGATTTACTGGATCATCGTGAAGACGATCTATGGCAACATTGCTAAAGCAAACCCATTATCACAGTGAACAGCACATATTGTCATTCTTCTTGTGTAATTACCATGACATGTTTAAGTCAGGTGCAGCTATAATTTGGAAGCCTCTACAAAATGTGTATGTGTATGTGTGTTGGTGTGTATGTGTGTTGGTGTGTGTGTGTGTGTGCGTGCCCGTACTTCACTTACTCGGAGGTAGTTAAGGGTGGAGTTCGACAGGCCACATCTTGTTATGTTTTTGGACAACTGGTCCAGCATCTGTGGGTCCTGGGCCTGAGAAATCAATACGGGACACATTACAAAGCCGACACTCACACAATCTTTATTTACATCTGTGACATGTGTGTCACTAGTCCCACTCCCCTCTGCATCTACTCACATGCATGGCCAGTATACTGCGGGGGATGAGTTCACGGTGTTGTCTGATGCTGAAGTGCCACGTCTTTATCCTCATCATGTCGTCAAACATGAACTCCAGGTACAAGCGCCCTTCTACGCATACCTATGGCAGGTCAAAGGAGTCAGGTCAGTATACAGTAGTTGAACTACATGTAATCAATGCAGAAAAGAGTTAAAGCTCCACCGATATCCACAGGTAAACAAAGATTACATGTTTAAGAATAGGGTTGTAAGTCTGTGTATTGACATTGCTAAAGAAACGCTTCCAATCTTTTAAGTGGCTTGCAAATACCTTGCAAGGAGGCTTAGACTTAGGTTGTATTCCATCCAACCATATGGTGAGGAGGGAAAGTTTTTCACAACTAATTTCAAATATTTGCAATACTTTTATGAAATTGTTTGCATTGCTTCAGTTTAGGAATCACAAGCTAAAACGTTTCTACTTCTTAATCACTCAAGACCGATTTCTATTGTAAGCCATATTAATAAATGACAGAACTATAAATAAAGAAATACAAACCAGGGGCGAACACAATGTTAGCTTAAGACACAAACACACACCTGTGTGAACATAGGCTTTCCATTCTGGGTGACCATGGTGCACTGATCACAGTCAAGGGAGACAAAGTTATTGTGGAAGGACTCCTTGGGATGTTTCAGCACATAGTAGAGCTCAGTGGCACCGCCTTCGAATATACTCCGAAAGTACCTCGGAATCAACGTCCGGCCAATTGCTTCAGAAGAGGAGAGAAAACAACGGGCATTAGACAGGAAAGAATTGTCAAGTTATGGTACGCAGTCCATTTGGGACTGTGGGACTTTGAATTAGAGAGACAGCATATGTATGAAACAGAGGGGCAATATGTTCAATTGACTGTGTTTCTTACTGTAACGTTTGGGCCCATCCTCCAGACAGAAAGTAATGGTCAACATGGCATCATCTTCAAAGAACTCTGTAGTAAATGCATCCCACCACAGGTTATCACACTCCTACAAGGTGTGGAGGGGAAACATAATCAGTGACTAACACAGCAATTGCATTGTTGTTAAGTTGAGTGGGCATGTGGGTGCCTCCGAACCTCTGTCCAGTTCTGTAGTCGTTTGTTGAGTTCAAATATTCTGTAGTCTGTCTGGTTGCCATATGGTGTGTGCCTCCTGGTCAATCATAGAAAGAAAGGACAAAGCAAAAGTAGGACAGGGGTTGAGAACAGTTAGCTTGTGGTATTATGAAAGATGCAAGTAGACGAAAAGCAAATCACCCTAACCACAGTATTGGTAAGCTCTCACAGCTTCCATACTTTGAGGGCTGTTTCACTACCTGGCTTAACTTTGTCACAGACTAAATAGTATACCAAATCTCCTTTAAAAGTGAGATAAGACCACAACCTTATCTCTACTTGTTTCATTACTGCCATTTTACCACCAGTTAAGCGATATGGGAAACAATGCAGTCTTACCCTATTCCGGGCTCCAGGTATGTGGGAGGATACATTGGTGTGGGACTGCAGAAATAAGAGACAGAGAGATTATTAAGCTATAGCACTAATAGGCCCTCCTTTAGGAGCTTGTCTGTCTTTACAACTCTGGGACACAAGCCAAACATGGCACAAATTGATATGAGGAGACCGTAAATAACAGCACTTCTCAGATACACATATTCCCATATCCAACTCTAGCTGATTTGCTTACTGTAACACAAGCTTTGACGCACAGCACACAATCAGCCCTCCAACCCTACTGAGCTACGCAAGTCAAAACAAATCAATTTTAGCTATAAACATTGGCTTCACACATCTGGTCCACAATATTTACGTGAGTCATAACTGTGGCTATAATTACACTGACTACACTAACACAAATGGGCAATTAGATCAACTTTTTACCAAATGACAGGAGATTGTGTGACCTCTTCTTCACCGATAAACCGCCGTGCACCGAGGGGAGTCCCAATAATCAGTATAAAAATAAATGAAGAGTACTACACCAGTAGGTGTAGAACTCCAGTAGTTCTCTGGTAAGCACCCGATCCTGGAAAGTGGTGTTATGCTATTAAAGTAGTAGAGTATGGGTGTACAAACACTACCTGGGCTGTACATGGACGTTACAAACTGGTAAAACGTGTCTTTGAAACCTCCCATGTCAACCAAACTGTCCACAGAAACAAGTTGCTTTGTAGATTTGCAGCTTCTGAAACTTAATATACATATAAACATCTACAATGTTCAGGACGTTTGTGAACCTTCTGATTAAAAATAACCAGTAAATGCTTTTTAAAATTACAATACAGCACTGCTGCATGTTGTCGCCAGCTACTTTAATCTGCGTTCAACTACCAACTGCCAAACTGAATCAATTACCTGTGGATGTTTTTCGCAGACTAACATATGGTTGAGGAAATTAAACTCCAGGCTAAGTAAACATGGGATGTAATAACACAAGCACCCATTGAAAATGTGCAACGGCTAGTGCTGTGAAGAGATAAACAAAACACACACAAAAAACAGACATAAAACTCACCCCACGTCTCTGTCCAGCATAGTGCCGGGGTGGAAAGGGGGAAAAGTGCTACCGTTGGGGGGCTCCTTGGGGGAGTACAGCTTGAATGACTTGGAGGAACAGCCTGGAAGACAGAAGGATGGAAAAATAAGAAAGAACATAAATGGTGTGTTTAAGTTTTATAATATAGGTATATTATAAATGTTACTCAAAATCTCAGATGTAGTATTTTCAGATAATGATGTATCGATAAATGTGGTAATTAATGCTGTATTTAGTAATCAACAAATGTAAGGATCGATAGAGTAAACCTTTCAACACATTGCATATGTTGTCCCAGCAATAAATAAATACCTAAATAATGAGATCAGAAAGAGATCATCATAAACAAAAGAAGATTAAGTTGTTACATCTTTGGGAATTAAAGTGAAACTTCTCATGATGGTTATTCACTTTTTGAGTGACACTTGCAAAGAATGACTGTATCATGCGAGGGTGACGGCACATGCAGACTGAACTGGCCAGCTTGGCCCAGTTTCAGTTGGCTGCACACATTCACAGGTCATTCACAGCAATCTTGTTTCATAAAGACACAAAACAACGAGGAGGAGGGAGCCTCCAGTATACATTGTTTTCTTGCCACACACAAACAGACCAATACTGACTCTATTCAGAACCACCTAAAAAACAAAACTGATGAATCCCTCTCACAGACTGCTCCAACCCTTGTTCTACTCTAATTGCCCAGCTCGCCTATAAAGGCCATCCAGGCGTGCCGCCCTCTAGGTCACGACCCCTGCCGTCACCATGGTGAAGCCCCGCCTCATTAATGTCTCTCTGTCTTGTCTCTGCATATTAAACGTATCTTTGACAATGTGTGTGTATGTATGAGAGAGACATATAGATAAACGGACCGGGAGAGATTAGCTTTATATGCATCTATATGAGGTTTTCAGCAAAGAGTAAACTGTTATTTGAGAGCACAGCAGTGATGTGAAATATATATTTATATCTAAAGGCAAGACAAGAGTAAGACAGTCCAGCCCAAGACTGAGCGTAACATAATGATACATAATGCTATAGATCATGTTCCTGAATTATGATTGCATAAATCAAAAGCAATCTTCTCTTAAATAATGGTATCTTATCTCGAAACAGGGTTCCTGCTGTAACAAGCAACATAACCAATCATAGTTTTTGAAGACTAAAAGTAAATAAATAAAAAGAAAAGTTTTCTATGGAGAGGATCTTCGAAACAAAATTTGCATCATCTACACAGCAAATACAGACCTTAACCTCCATCCATCTGAACCCCTGGCTTCACTTAGTGCAAAAACAAGTTGTTTACTGTGTGAGCCCGCACTGCTATACTATGGGCTGGATGCACCACCAGAGGAAAACAAATGGGTTCGAAAAAATAAATAAATAAATAATCGATGGTTATGTGTCCATTAGTTGTTGAGAGCTCCATTAGCTCCTCTCCTCTCCTGTTAGCGGTTAATGACAGGCAGTCACAATCACATCAGCTGGACTCCACTTCCTCCACTGGGAATCATGTTCCTCTCTCCCTTACAAGTAGACACAGCTCCTCATATACACATTATACATGCACATATATCCTGCTCCTGGCCTAATGTGATGGTCAGCCCACCTCGGGAACAAGCCTCCTCTCAAAAGTTTACCAACATGGACGTCCAAAACATGAATAACATTTGATTTAATCTGAACTTCAAACACAGACATCCACACTCGGCATTACAAAGTGTCTTCTAAATGAAAGTAGCGTGTAATGGTTGTGCACTCGTGGACTCCAGACTTGCCACCATGATTTCTAGAGGCGACAAGTCGTCCATCCAAACTGAGCACTGTCGGTAGCTCTGTCACACTTACACCAGTAACCTACGTTAGCACACAGACATAAAAAAAAAAACACGTGAATCTGGTATTAAAATGCCATTTTCCACATTCGTGTCACCGTGAAGTGCATAACTTTCACAACAGTCGAAGCACATCTGACGTGTTGTCTGCTTGCTTACAAAGGCAATTAGAGAGGCAGCATAATGCTAACGCTCAGCTATCAACCAGGCTAAACCGATAAACAGCTGATATCAGGATGCGACTGCACTTTGCTACAAGATGCCGACCAGCACGTCTTTAAAACAAACCGGGACCGAGAACAGGAGCCAAAAGGCTCGACATCGGCCACCACCGAGCCGGTGCCTGTGCACAACACTGCTCTGTGGGCCGTGCTAACGGGCTAACGTTGGCTAGCCTGAACACAGTTGGTCGCTGTTAGCCGTCTTGCTAACGCCTCAGCGTTAAACCCCTTTTCAACGATAAAGCACCGAAATAAGACGACAAACTACCCCCACGCCGGCTCGTGAGCCACACGTAAGCGCCACAGCAGCTCGACGTTGCAACCGGGGTGTGTGTTTTTGGGGAAAAGCGGCCGTTTACCTGAAAAGAAGTCCAATCAGAAAATTGATGTTTACAGATCCGTGATGATAGACCGTCGGTACGCTCCGTGCGTAAGAACGGATAGGCCCGCTGGACGCGACGTGCCAACACAATACGTCTCTCTGAACAGGATCAATGAAACAAATAGCCCCGAACCGCGAGACTGAAACGGAATAAAGCCGAAATTGCGGGAGTCAGTCGGTTATGTTTTGTCCCGCATGAGGCCTTGTTAGTGGGCTGAAGCCTGCTGTGGGTTTACATACGGACCCAGATGAGCCCTTTGTTCACGGGAGGACATGAACAATAGCTGTAGGCCCTCCTCCTCTCCCTCCGCAATGCATTTGCTCCTCTATCCTCTCTGCCCAGCACCGCCAGCCGCCCTCTCCCCCCTTCCTCCCCCTGCTCCCCCCACTAATGCACAACTGCACATGAAGGTTGTCTGGTAAGCATTTTTTTCCCCTTCCTTCCTCCTCCCTACATCCCATCCCTTCCTTGTAACTGACACAGATGAGAATTGGCCTAATGCAGCCGAGTGGAAGTGTGTGTGGAAATAAACATCATGCTGACTGCAAAGTGGTTTTCATGTTTGCCTAATTAGTGCACATCCTCTTGCTGCAAACAACTGAACTGAGACAGTGACAGCCAAGACCCTTGTCATATGAATTATACACTGTGGGTCCATCCAGGGTGATGCATGCACAGCTGATGCAGAAGCCCAATCAGTCAAACATGGATTGAGATCTAACAAATTAAATTATCATCCACGGTTAACATACTTGGGTTGTTTACAATTAATTGTGTCTATGAGTTTGCCGTCTCAAGGTAGACCACTAAATCCATTACCATTGGGAATTTTTCTATACACACACACACACGCACGCACGCACGCACACACACACGCACACACACACACACGCACAGAGGCCTCTAAATCTGCTTAAATCGCCTGAAATTATAATCAGATATTCAGATCACAGCCAGCGAGAACTCACCCATATGGCCAAGGTTGGGATATAAAAAGAACAAGTCATATTAGGTCAGTAGTTTTTCATATAATAATGCAAGTGTATGTCATAGTATTTGTGTAGAGATAAATTATTTATATATGCAGGATGACTTGGACTCCTAATATGGTTGACAGGTGATCTCATATCAATGTTTAAAAAATATTTTCTTGCAAACCCAAAAGAGTTTTTCCCTGCTTCAATTATTTAGGGACATTGCAGCCAACAGCATGAACGTGGTTCTGATTTATACACTACCCATGTACACGGGGAGTGAAAACAATGTTTCATCAATGATTTATTCGCAAATTAAGCTGCTCTTGGGAGCCACTCTGTGGAAACAGTTAACAGGCTTTCACAGAAGCCGCTGTGCATCGTAACACTGGGGCTGATGGGTAATATTATTACAACATATTTCGACATTATTTTGGTTCAAGTTGAATTATTTTAGAGGCACAATTTCAAGTATTGTGACCCACAGACAAAGTACACGCATGTTTATGTACATCTTATTCTGATTGTAACATATGTATTTAAGTTTGACCTCAAACAACTTTTAAAAATGTATTTATGTTTGCAGGGTGCATTTTGAGGATCAGTTGCACATGATTTTGCAGCAGACAAATTATTTTGAGCATAGTACATCTACAGTTTCTCTTAATTTATTGCAAAAGTGCACATTTAATTTCTAATTGCTCACAGTATTTATTTATGTTTTTTGCATTCCTGAAAATATATAACCCCATTAAGATAAAAAAAGGCTAATAAAAATAATTCAAAATTTAACCAAAATGAAGATACACATTTTAATAATAAATTGAAATGTCCATTTCCACCCCAATTGTGTCACTTATATATCTGCCAATTCCAGTGATGAACTTCTTACTTCTGTTTGATTATGAGTCTCGTTATCAAAACGTTTTCTCCATCGTCTCCGACATTCTGACATATCTGAGACGTGTCTGATCAACTGGACTTTTCCGCTTTTTCACCCCAGAGGGGGTCACTTTATGATGAGCAGATCATCTGGAGATCTTTTCTGTCTGGCTTTTGCACTCCAGGAACACAACTCCCTTACGTTTGCAAAAGAAGACGACCGCTCAGATGCAGACCTCTTTGCAGACTCCCATGTTGGAAGAAATCTGAGTGCTGTGTCTCCCAGAAGCAGACACGAGCGGATAAGCTGCTCTGCGGCCCGTCTCTCACCCGACCAACAACAAAGATGCCTGGGCTGAGTTTATGTATATTGGTTTGACCATGGTAAGCTTGTGACATGAGCACTTCACAGCTCATGAGGCTCCTGTCAGTCTTTTGCCAACATCTTTGTGTGTCTAGTACCAGGAGGAGGTGTCGTCAGTAGTAGCTTAGAGTGTCTGTTGTGGGTGACTTATGTGGATTTGCCTATCTTACATTCCCTGGCCCTGTAGCCATGGCAACACTAGCAGTCAATGCTGTCACAACCAGAGCGAAGCTAAGAACCATCCATGGAAATGGACACACAAGGGTTAATCCCGTGTGTGCATGTGCGTATGTGTGTGTGTGTGTGTCTCCAAAGCTTGCCCATTGAAATGGTACATGACGGGGTTAATCCTCACTGCATGTGTGGTGGGGTGATGGAGAAGAGGTGGGGGTGGGAGGTGTGTCAGGATAAGGCTTGAAGGGCTTACACACACCGTCTCTTTTGCTCTCAGGCATAGGGCAGGCCTTATCTTAGACCAGCACCCCAACCAGTGAGACACACACACACACACACACACACACACACACACACACACTTCACCAGCTAGCCTCATTTTCCAACTTGCAGTCACACATTCACACCTAAAGCCATAAATCCATGTACAATAAGTGATTAAAGCTGCAGCGTGCAGTGGCTGAATATAAACTCAGTGTAGTGCCATGTGTGATGTTTTCACTAAGCTTACACTTAAACCTACAAGGGCAACTTGTTTAATTCACCTTTGTCAAAGTAATAAAAAAGAAGAAGAAAAAAGAAGAAGGCGACCTAACTTGTACAGTGATTCTCTGAGCATCAATACAACAAGCGGTACAACAAGAACAACAATATGACATTTTCTTCCTGAGGTTTTTAGATTTGTTTAAGCTCCGGTTTTTGTTGTTGTTGCTGAATCAGCTATGAGAAAGACAACAAGGAAAAGGTCAAAAAGAGAGACTTACCTCCCTCAGTTTCAAGCTGTTCTGACATTGCCCTTTCGTCACCCACCAATGCACTTTCACAGTTACATGCTGATCTAACTCAAAGACTTGGTCTCTGTTTTCATGCCTCTCCCTCTCTCTGATATCTACCATGTCCAGACTGTCAGGCTCAGGGGCACAAGAAGGGGGGAGAAGGATGCCTACAGTATGTGTGTGTGCGCGTGTGTGTGTGTGTGTGTGTGTGTGTGTGTGTGTGTGTGTGTGTGTGTGTGTGTGTGTGCACGTGTGTGTTTGCTCTTATGCACAAGTCGCCTGCATATGTGCAAATGTGTGCAGCCTGCCACTTCCACTCATAGTCAACAGGAAACCGAACGGCATACACATCTGCCAGAGTTCTGATAACAACCGTCCCAGTCGCCCTCCCTTCATCACCGCCTTAATCACTGATCTGGAGACAGTCTGGTGTTGCTATGGGTGTAGACACTGCCCTTAGTGAATGGATCCCAGCTCAAAGAGGAGATTTAACCTCTAATGAGTGGGACATCCGTTCATATCATTTTTTCCCTCCAAACAGGAATAAAAACAAACTCCTGCTGTTTTTATAGATTACACTACATTGCGTTCCCTGGATGTAATGCCAAAGCTCCGGCTTCATGGCATTTTACCACTTCATAGTATTTGACATCAATAGCACGGATAATCCCTTTCTTTTATGTGGAAGCTTGTTAAATGGCTCTTTTCAGTGGTCACTGTCAGAGTCCATACTCTTGGCCGCCTCAGGACAGAGATTTTTCTGTCCAATTCAGCTCTGGTAAAAGATCCAACGGTCAAGCCGCCACAGTTTTTTGGTGGAATAAACCAGCTGTAGATTCAGACAATCTGTGAGTCAAAATTATAGACATATTAGCAGTGGCACAAGTACTTTACTACACTTCCATTATACTTCTACTCCGCTGCATGTCAAAGATCACTTTTAGACTCAACATTTATCTGACATCTTTTGCTGATTTTGCACACAACACTTGACTGAAATAGAATGCACTGATACAGATTAAACAACCAGACATAAAGTAATCGAGAATTTCATAACATAAAAATGCTACTCACACATGAATAAATAGTCGGGTTGGGCAATGACAACATGCCGTGAGACAATTTACTGTCACACATAATCGAACAATAATCAAAGCTGTTATGCAAATTTTATTTTATAAGTGAAACTGTATGCAAATGTTGCCTTTGTTATTCTGCACAAAGGGATAATTATCCGTTTGATTTGCAGTCAGTCCTTCACTGTGCATCACTCCAAGGGCAGGAAATTAGAACTGACCTACAATCAGAGTTTGTCCTTTGACAGCATCGCCCTCTTGTGGCTGCAGCTAGCCGGTGTTTGTTTTCATGCTGCTCTACTAAAGCATTTCCTCACTCACTGGGTGAGTTCCCTACTCAGGATTTTCTCTGGCAGGCAAACACAGACACACCGCAACAAGAGAACTTCACATGTCAGCACAGGCTAATATGGGACAGCTCTGTTGTATGTCATATGTCATTCGTGTATCTGTGTTTCATAAAAAAATAAGTGTTTCCCCTAAAAATGACATGTACATAAATTATAGCAACTTGATGATCTGCATTATTAGCCATCATCCTCAGTTTCTTTTCCCCTTTACACTGGTAATATGCCGTAGTTTAGCTTTTGTGTGTGTGTGTGTGTGTGTGTGTGTGTGTGTGTGTGTGTGTGTGTGTGTGTGTGTGTGTGTGTGTGTGTGTGTGTGTGTCAGAAGTCTGTGGCGGTGGCTGGTGTCAGCTGACAGCTCTGTGAAGGGAGATGACAGTGCCCTGATGCTGCGTTCTCTGTTCTCTGGGAGCCATTTTGTCTGTCTCTGATCTCCGAGTCAGGTCTGCCCCCCCCCCTCCCCCTCAGCCAATCACGTCACTGCTCAGCCTTGCAGAAAACATAGAAACACAGTCTGATCCCTCTCGCTCTCTTTCTCTCACTCTGTGTCACCCTCCCTCCCTCCATCCCACTCCTACGGTGCTCATCTCCCACTTGCCTCTCTTTTCTTGGCTCTTTGCCCCGCCCCCCTCTGTCACCTCTCTTCTCTCCTATTTTTTCTTTCTTGCCACCCTCCCTGCTCCTCCTCTACCTCTCTCTTAATCCCCATCTCTCCTCAGTCGCTGCTCACTCCCTCTCTCTTCCCCTCCGTCACACCCTCCTCCTCCTCTTCAGGCTCTCTTGTTGTGCAACCCGTTTCTAAACAGCTCAGCCTTTGTGCGTTTTTGTCTGTTGCCATTTCAGCCGGGCTGCAGTCTTTACTCATTTTCCTCCAATCAGGGACACCATGTGACTCTCTGCATGAGAGGGCACAGTCCCTTCCCCCTTCTCTCCTCCCTCTCTCTCTCTCCCTCCCTTTCTCCCCCCTACTCCCTCTCCTCTCTCCTTACCCTCCCTCCCCTTCATCTAGCCAGCCAGCCAGGCAACATACGCTAGCAATCAGGGGAGTCAAAGGGAAAGAGGGAGTGAGAGGAGGGGGGGCGGGGGTGGGGGGAGGATGAAGGTATATACACACTGCATACTGAAACAGTGTGCAGGCGAGTGAGGTGGGGGGGCTGGGTGTAATGTAAGGTCTGGGGAGGTCAACGCAAAGTCTGACTAACCACAAAGCACAAAACATCTGTGGCTGTAGAGCGCAAACTGCATTGTGACTTTGTGTCCTCCTGATTGTATAGAAGCTCCACAAACTCTGCTCCACTGTTTATGTCATCCACATGTTGGGGCAGCATATATGTACACACGCACACACACACGCACACACACACGCAAACACACACACACACACACACACACACACACACACAGAGCCCACACAAGAAGGGGGAGGATCCTTTGGTGTTAAACACGGCTCTGGAATGTAAACAAGAGAGAGATGGAGGGAGAGAGAGAGGGGAATGACGACAGAGAGACTTTATAGTTATATTCTATGTTCTATCATTATTGAGCATCACTTTACCCTCTCCACGTGGTTTGAATGTGTAAAGAAAGAGGGGAGGATTAACTTGTCATACGTGTGCAAATTAACAGCATCACTGTTTCGGGTCACGCTTTGGGTTCATTTGAAGTTGACGTGAGTGAATGGAAGCGATTGTTCCATATTTGGAGGCATTGGTTGTCAGTTGCGTCATGTTGTATAGGTGAAGCTCTTCTCACCACACACATCGAAGCAGGCCTCCAGGCTTGCATGATAAAAGAGGGAGTGAATGAATCACTTGTTGATCTTTCAGAAAGTACAAATCTTACTTGTGTTGCCTTTTCAAAGTCAAAGACTCGCTAAGTTTAGTTTCAGCTCTCCTGTAAAGTTGTAAAGAAATCTGGAGGGGAAAAAAAGCAAAAGAAAAGTGTGAATCCATAAAGCAGAAAAACAGGCAAAAAGAAAGAGGCAAACCAGAGAAAACAATATGAGAGCAAAAGTGGAGCGCACAAGAGTGCGGTCATAGCGTTTTTTTGGAAATTTCCATGACCACGTTGATTAAGTATGCAATCTGACCGCAAGATAGCTAAAGCCTGGTTCTAAACAAACGCTCCCGCCTCTGCTGTGCAGGCTTGTTTAACGGCTGAGGGGGCAGCGTTTGCCTTCATAGCACGGGGCGCTGCGCAGAGATTGAAAACACACGCATGCGCGCACACACGCACGTGCGTGAAAACTCTTGTGTGCATGCGAGTCACATTCAACACCGGTACACCCCGTTTTCCTGTGTAATCTGGCGTGTCTAGAGAGTTTGTCCTTGCTGATACCTAATCCGTCTGGTTTGATCACATTGCCAATATCTCTCTCTTTTTGTCCACATTTCGACATCCTTCTGCTTCAATCACGTGCCATTCCATCACCCATTCATCCAACCATCCACACACAACCATAGAGGCCAGGATGAGTTGGCATTGTCTCTCAATTTTCTTCCCTCAACTTTCCGCCTTTGACATAATCTGTCCGCGGAAGAGTTTCCAAACCGCCAAACATGGGACCAGTTAGTCTTTCCATCCTTCTCATGATTGAAGTCAAGACTGGCAACAGCTTGGTAATCTGATACTGGATGCGTGGTTGGCTAAGTTTCTATATCCACATCCCTGCTGTTTGAGGGTTGACCACAGCGGCCATTGTGGCCTCGTAGTCAAGAGAGGAGGCCACGTCAGGGTGATACAACACACACACACACACACGCACACGCACGCACACACAGACACACACACACAAAACTCCAGACTCACTCCTCCTTCCTGCTGCTGTGTATCGTGTGGCAGTAGGTTCTGAATACATCCATCGTGATTATGACTATATTTTCAACTATAAGATTATATTTCTTGTCCTACACATCCTCATCAGGAATAGAACATAAATCGCTGTAACACTTCATATATATTGCCGGAGGCTCAGCGGCACAGGGTTTATTTCTAGACCTCTTCTTCTTCTTTCCTCCTCTGTTTGATTAAAGCTAATAAAGTGAGAAGAATTATCTGTGTGCTGTCGGGTATTCGACACCCAAACACAACCGTTCGGGGACTGCGGGGAGTTCCTCAGCCTTCACAGACGGCGAACAAGTCGCACCGCTCTCAATACGGTGGTCTAATATGACGGATATTACTCCCTGCAGGTCGCTCTCGGTGGCTCGGCTCCCAGAAGCCCCGGGGCTGTTACTCAACTTTAACCAATGTTATAACAAAATAGTGACAAGTGAAACTCTGACTGGAGAATTGTTTTGTCCTAGGGTTGTCGATTTAGTCAAGTGAGGCCTGAAATGAAAACCATTAATTGTCATCTGATTCCCAGCAGAGGGTCAGGAGAGGACAGAGACACGAGGAGAAGTAGATGTGATCGAAAGCAGCCGCAATAAACAAATAGTCATGCTCGGGATTGTAAAATGCGAGACGAGGTCAGTACCTCTCATGAATGCGCTCGCTGACCTTCCGTGAACTCCAGAAGAAAGGACTTCTGGGTAAAAGAGGATGGAAACTAACAAGGCCTTTACATCCTAAATGATCGACTCCTGTGTGAGCTGTGAAACATCAAGAATTCATTAATAGCGTTGCAGAATCAATCATGCAAGCCTTTGATCCAAGCCAGCGACCTTTGACCTTTAAATGTCACACTTTGATCCATCTTTTTTTCCTTTCTCTTCTCGTATTTCTGCACGAGGGGCACATCCGTTTTTTTTCCCACAGTGGAAAAGTAAGCGTGACATCTGTGCCGACTTTAAAAGAAGCTCCGTTGTTAACACCAGTTATCAGTCAGAAATCAGCAGCAAGAAAAAATACAACAAACAATCGGAGGAAGAGAAGTAGTAGCATTAGTGATGCAGTAGCAACAACTCCATGCCCAGATGTTTGTACCGCCCACAAAGATCTTTTTCTCTTAATCTCCAAACTGAACAACAAACAGTAAAAAGCACTTTGTTGTCAGACTGTAGAGGAAAAAAAGGTGAGAATAAAAAAGGCTTCATGTTGTTCCATCTCTTCCAGTATTTTCTTTGCTCTCCATCCTCTCAGCCATCACAGAGGGCAACCTCCCATGAGCCTTTGCACACAGAGCCCCAGGGCCCCGGGGCACCTCTGTCCCTGCCCCGGTCACGCCATGGCAGCGGCTGCACTCGCCAACCAAAATACAACAACAACAACAACGACCAGAAAAAGTCAGCGGCTGGCAACATTAACGGCAACCATCGCCACGGCAGCTACTTACCGGGACACGCGCAGCCGCCCACGGACATCTTCTCACATGTCTGATGTGGATCCGATCAGAAGGATGGTGGTGGTTTTGTTATCCACGCTCTCTTCCCCTCTCTTCTCCTCTCTCCTCTTTCTCACCAGTCACTGCTGCCGCCACTGAGGCTGCTCACATGAGCGTCTGTTATCCCCACTGTTCACACACACACACATACACACACACACACACACACACACACACACACATACATACACACACACACACACCACCACCACCAGGGAGCAAAGAGAGGAAGGGAGGGAGGGAGGGAGGAGAGAGTGACGACGAGGGAGAGAAAGAGAGAAAGAGGAGAAGAAGAGGTTAAAAAAAAAAAGAGCACAAAGGATCGGATTCTCTCAGTTGTAGCTGTACACTGTGAATCACACCGTGCACGTGTGCATGTGTGTGTGTTTGGAAGAGTGTGTGTGTTTTATGTGTGTGTGTGTGTGCTACAGAGTGAGAGGGATTCTGTTCCTGCCTCTGCTCTGCCCTCACCCTCATCAGCCCCGCAAATTACAGCTCAGGTGGGAGGAGGGAGGAAGAGAAAGGGAGGGAACGAGAGGCTGAGTGCTCGAGATTGAGAGAGAGAGAGAGAGAGAGAGAGAGAGAGAGAGAGAGAGAGAGAGAGTGTGTTCTAGAGCGTGGCAGAGAGAGAGAGAGAGAGAGAGAGAGAGAGAGAGAGAGAGAGAGAGAGAGAGAGAGAGAGAGAAAGAGAGAGAGAGAGGACTGTCAAAGTGACCTGAGAGGCAGATTTGAGAGAATAACAACCATGTGATGTGGGTCCTTTTTTTCTCCTTTAAATATGTAGAGGCTGTTTTTCACCACGGCTGCTACAATGACACACACACACACACACTAAAGGACCGACACACGCACACATATGAATATGCACATACAAAAGTGCATACATAAAGTGTGGAAATGTGACTATGTGGCTATGTGACTGTGCGTGCGTGTGTGTGTGTGTGTGTGTGTTGCAGCCGTCTGAGTGGCTTGTTACCATCCAGTGAAGGTCTTCTACATGGCAGGGAGGGCAGGAAAAAGGGGGAGGAAAAGGGAGGAAGGGAGAGGAGGGGGCGATTGACTTGCGTCGTCTCCCTCTCCGTCGTCTCCCTTTCTCGCCCATTCACTCTCTCGCTCCGTTAGTCTTTCTGTCTGCAGTATGCCACACAGTGTTGCTCTCTCGCTTCACTCATCTTCCTGTCTACTGGGCCATTTATCTCTCCTGCCCTCTTTCCTTCCCTCCCTCTGTGTCTCTCTCTTTCCTTATTACACTTTCTTCCGTTCTACCTTTCCCCGCCCACTGCCTCCATCCTGCTATAATCTGTCTTCCATCAATTTGTCATTTCTCTGTCAGATGCACAAGTGTGTGTGTGTGTGTAAGAGTGAGTGTCACCAGCTGACTGGCGTGCTGCTTCACAGCCATGAACACTGGAGTTCATTTTGTGTCCATCCCACATACATCGTCCTGCTGCTGTAAATACTCACGATGACTTACTGGAACACCAAATGTGTCATCAATCCATTGCTGAAAATAGTCTCCAATAAATGCTCTATTTCCACCTGTTTGAGGAACGTCTCTAAAAGCTACGGTGACAGCATTTCGTGCCACAGACGGAGAATGTAAACCAGACATTATTGAGAGACATGCAAACGTATCGTTTGTTTTGGTTTTCTCAAAGGATTTTATGATAATCAGAAAAGTGCAGCTTGATGCTTTGTTTGTACTCATGCTTGGCGCTGTAGCACGAGTCTCCACGGACAGCATCATGGATTACTTTATTATCTATGTACAATTACATGCATTATAAAGTAACAAAGTTTGAATAACCTGTAAACTACTTGATTTAGCTGCAAATGATAGATATGAGATTGATTTTCAAGACCCCCTGTTTCTAAAGAATTTAAAAGTAAATTGGCCTCCTTTGTATAATCCCGAGACATTTAAAATACTTTTATCATTTCATTATTTGTGACAGTCACGTACGTGGCCCACCTCGCATTAACTTCACTACAGAAAGTGTAAACTAAGCTTGTGGGAGAAAAAGTGGGACAGTGATCACAAGATAAAGCTCCTTGAAAGGATCCATGAAATGATTGGAGTAATAGTTCTTTATCGTCAGAAAATATTTGTTATATAGTTTTAGTGCTGCTGGTGGCTGGATTGTGTAACCTTTGCAGAGAGCCAGACTCACAGGTTCCAGGTCTTTATGCTAAGCTAGGCTAATTAACTGCTGGTTGTAGCATCATATTTAACGTACAGACATGAGAGGGGCACTGATCTTCTGCTCTTTGTTTCACGGGAAACAATGGATAATGTCAGCCCGTCAGCCTTCTGATGACTTTTCAAATTAAACAATCAGTTTTATTTTCAGGGTCAAAAGGTTTGGTGAACTCTGCGTCAAACACATACAACGGGCGCTTTTCGGAGCAAGTCATTGCGGCGTAAACACAGGTTTAATTAATGACATTAGTTATGGCCCTGCGCCTGTGGGTCATGGCTTAATAAAATGACTGTGACACTAAATATAATGAAACATCAATGAGATATTAATTACACCTGTGTTTACTCTGCTATGACAGTTGAGATGGCTGTGCTTATTTATACAAATATTGCTCATTCAGACATTTTCAAATCTTGATATAATTTCAAAAGGTCATGACCCCAGCTGATCCATCAGGTCATTACAGTACACACACACACGCAGACACGCACACAAACAGGTAAGACAGAAAGCTAAATGTAGGTATTAGACATTCTGCTCTGTTTCCCTCCAAAAATGACATCACAGAGTTAACATGTGTTAAATCAGGTTCTCTCTTTACATGCGACGAGGAACACAAGTCTGCATAGATCGCCTCCTCCACATATTTCTATTTCCCTTTTTTAAGACACTTGCTCTTTGTCTCCCTCCCTCTCTTCCTAACCCTCTGTCTCATTAGGCAGTATTGAGGAGGAGTGAGGAGGAGAGAGTTAAGCCAATCAGAGAGGGGAAGAAAGAGCAGAGGAAGGAGGGAGACAGAGAGGTTGCGGGAGGAAGAGGGCAGAGATAAAGAGACAGAGAGAGAGAGAGAGAGAGAGAGAGAGAGAGAGAGAGAGAGAGAGAGAGAGAGAGAGAGAGAGAGAGAGAGAGAGAGAGAGAGAGAGAGAAGGCGATGGATGGATGGATGGATGGAGGCAGGGAGGGAAGGAGAGAGGGAGAGAGAATAAATAGCTCTGGCGCACTCGTCCCCCATTACCCCGGGAGGGCACTGTCGCCATGGCAATGTGGCAGAAAAAGGATAGCACCAGCATGATGAGCTTCGAGACACACGCACACACACACACACACACACACACACACACACACACACACACACACACACACACACACACACACACGTACAAATGAAAACTGTGATTCACACATATATCTGCTCACATTAACAGTTTCATAGAGACAGTTTGACAAGTTCATACTTTCAAGAGGATGTGTGCAAAAAACACTGTCTTACACCTTACCATAATTATTTATACACACACACGCATGCACGCGCACACACACATGCGCACACACACACCCACGTCAACAGTTTGCCAGTTAGCAGATAGTCAAAGCCAACATAACACAGATAAATGACTGAGACGTGGAGGCCACAGTATGAAAGACAGACAGCACAACAAACAAGAAGGTGAAGAAAAGAAAATTACAAAGGAGAAGAGGAAAGCAATTTGTGGAGCAAATCAAGAATCACAGATTCCAGCTGTTGCTGATGTTCCCCCTAAAATGTTTCCTCTGTTTTTTCTTTTTACCTTCCTTGATTTATGTAAATATTTATCACCTTCATTCAACCTGACTTTTCTTCTTTTTTTTCCCTTTACTTGATGAAACAAGTTGTCAACATAACTTCAGCAAACCAGGAGCAACATGATTTATAGTTGTCTGATCTGCTAAATTACGACCCGTCTCTCTCTGCCTCTGATTGGCTCGTACTTGCTGCCTTCATTGGTATGGCCTCAATTCTGTCTCTGTGACCTGAACAACAATGTGCTTTGTCCCCTGGCAGGTTCATATCAGTACGTCCACAGCTGCAGAGACAAAGTTCAGTTCCCAGGCTGTTCATGTTAAAGGATTTGTACTAAGCCAACAAACTAACCATTCCCGCTACAAACAACAGGCGTGTTTCTATAATGAAGCTTCAGTAATGGGAGATCCAGCAAATTAGGGACTAGTGAGAAAACACATCGCCCCACAGAGTAAAACAAATCACCTGAAGTCAGTAGACTGAAGTTAAAAATGGCTTCAGCGTCGCTCTCGTGCCTTTGTTGCAGCACAATTATCTTGAAAAGTTGTTTGGATGGCAAATGTGGTGGTTAATTAGCTAGAGAAATCTTGTGCGCATCCAGCCTGAGGGCAAAGCAGAGAATGAAAGAGGCTGTTCTGAGACAGCCAGCTCTCTGTAAAATCTTATGTAAGGTAGAATGTGCATCCTGTTTCCCTCAGCTACATTATTGATGCAGGCTTCTGTTACCACGCGGAGTGCGTTTGTGTGGGTACGTGCCCGTGAACGTGTGCACCTGGGAGTCTCTACCTCTTGCCGAATGGTCTCTCACCTTTGTAGAAAGGGTGGTCTCCTCCAGCTGATGTTGATTTTTTTCTTCTCCTCCTTTCCTCCTCTGTTGCATGCTCTCTTGATCTTTTTGCCTCCTTTCTTTTCCCCCATGTGTATTAATGCTAGTCCCCTTCCTCCTCCTCTTCCCTCTCTCAGGCCTTCATTTCTCACTAACAGATGTTCTCGGCACCATGTGGGAGGACATTCCTCTCCCCTGCTCTGAAAGCTTGAAAAAAAAAAAAAAAAGACTTACATCAAGTCAGGAAGAAAATCAAAGAGTATGATGGCAACACAACTCCCTCACGCCTGTGTGTCCTGCTCCACCCTTCAGAGAAGGTGTCAAGTTAAAGATCAGAGTGCTTTTGCCTTTTTATAACGCAGCGTTACATGATACCTGAAGGGTCATAGAAGTGCATGCATACACTCACGCAAAACATTGCATGACCGAGCAGCAAAGACGTCTGCAAGTCATATAGAAAAATGCCCCCCCCCCCTCCCTCCCATACACACACACACACACACGCACAGCAGCAGGTGTGAGGGAGGCCGAGAAGGGAACACATATACCTGACTCCTTAGACCTCATGGGTTCTTTAAAAATTCAAACATGTCAAAAGAGCACCGTGGGAGTCCTCCTGCAGGTCAAGAGTGAAAAAGGGATGAGAGGCAGAGCAGAGAGGGAGGAGTGAGAGAAAGAGAGAGAGAGAGGGGAGTGAAAGACACGAAAGAACAAAGTCTGGGACTCTGGAGGGTGAAAGGGAATTAGGAAAAATGTCTGTTTATGAGTGGGTGAGTGCATTTCACATTTCCAACTAAAAACAGTGGCCCAAGTAGAAACTAAATTGCCTGTGAAAGGAGAGTAGGTTAAATATATGTATGTGTGGGGCCATGTACCGACATGGTGGCTGGATGCTGCAGTAAGGTGACCCACTTACACACAACTCCCCTCTCCTGAACACACACACACTTACAAATGCCTCTGCGTGCTCCTGAACACACTCGCACCTCACCCGCTGGAGACAGGAGGATGCTTTGGCCCCATTTCAGACCGTAATGTGCTTCAAGAGTTGTGGGAGATGAGGCTGGAGGTGGCGTGCACGCGTGCGTGTGTGGTGGGGGGTGAAGAGATGTAGCAAGAGTACAGAAGAAGATGTGGGCTTAAGGGATAAAGCAAAGGAAACCAAGAGACAGGAAAACAGAGGTCACTGAACAGATGTTAGTAAGACGTATAGTACACACCAGGTGGCCCTGAGCATCAAAATAGATGAGCTGGGAATATGCTGTACCTTGTTAAAGTGTGTATCTGGGAACATATTTTCCTCCCAACTAATCTACTACAGCCAATGACTCTGTGTACCGCCATGACATTCAGCAGAAAGGTCAACTCCTCGCCGGTATGCACAAGATAACGGGCCAGACACATCCTGAGTCCTCCACAGACAAACAGTGAGATGAGACAAGATAACGCCACACAAATCAAGAGGCGATGAACCTGAATTCATTATGCATCCATTTCATACAGATATGAATTTCTGATAGGCATTGCCACCGCCACTGCAGATAGGTGGTTCGCTTGGAGAAATCAGCTCACTGGGAATTAACTCATTCACAACTTTAGAGGGCTAAAAGAAAAGCAGAAAGTGTGAGCGGAAGTTAAGGGAGATGTTTAATGTCACCATCTAGTGGACAAACTAAATCACGACAGATTTATTGACTTTCTTCACCGGACAGAATGAAATTCCAAATTTTCAGGAAGTTTCGGTACAGAGAGGGATTCCCTATCAATCTCACAATGGAGTTCTGCACTGGCCAAAAACTGAGTAGAAAATACATTTTTGTTTTATTTCCTTTATCACTGACAGTTAGCTCGCAAGGCTCATGCAACCCACTGGCTCCTTCAAGCTCCCCCTCCTCCCATTGGGCATTGCTGATCTTGCTGTAACAACACTAGACATAATGACCCAACCAGAGCCTGAAGCTTCGTGCAACCAAAAGGCCCCATCGGGTGGCAGAACACTCGCATTTATTTTAACAGTAGTTTTCTGACTTCATGGAAATGCACTAAATGACTGAGTCCGCCTTTAAAGAACAATGTGGAGCTTCTAAGTGTTGGATGAGAAGATTCATACTACTCTCCTGTCTTTCCAATCAATGTGAAGCTCGAGCAGTCAGTTAACTCGGTTTAGAATAAAGACTAGAAACAGGTGCAAATGGCTACCTGTACCTGACGTGTTAATTATTGAGTTTTAATTGTTGGTAGCACATTTTGGACAGAGCCAGGCTCGCTGGGACTAGAGGCATTATCCGTTTCAGATTTGATTGTGTTTATATTTCATTCCACGCAACCAGAAGCTTGAACTGCTACTGCTCCACCTCAGGTTAAGGTGTTGCTGGAGATGTGCTGTGAGGTGACAAACTTAATGACGGTTGGTTGAGCTGGACTGGTTTGACCGGAACCATTAAAAAATAAACAATGCAAATGATTAACTGTGTAGTGAAATAAGTTCATCACCACTGCACATTTGGTATACAGTGGAGCGTAACGACAACAGTAGGAGTTCAAGGAAAACACTCAGCTGCTGTAATGAATATGTAAATTATATCAACCATCCAAAGACCATCATACAATTAGTCAGTGAATGAGAGTTGCTGCTGCTGAGGATCTTCGTCAATACAAAACCCAGGTAAAAAAATACTGCTTTGCAATGCTGGAATACTGTATTATGTCAGGTAGCCCAGTTCGGAGCAGTGCAGGATAAAGTGGAAACAATATATATATATATATATATATATATATATATATATATATATATATATATATATATATATAGTATTTATTATGAAATTGCACTGGTTCTGATTCATGCGACTACAAAGTCATGCAGGGCAAGACATTAATTCATGAGATCACAAGCGCTAAACACATTAAATTGTATTCAATCATAATGATCTAGTGTGCAGCACAAATTATTTCAGAGGCATGGACACAATTTTCAATTAATTCAAAGACTTAAAGCTGGACCGCTGCGGGTAACATTTCCAGTGAAACAGGGTAGTAACACTGTTGTTAGTTTCTGAGAGTGAACCCCCGTCAAGGTGGAGGGCGTGTACACAAGTCAGTCAGGAAAGTCAACACATATTGCCATGTCTAAACATGCAGATAATCTATATTTGTTCTGGTGAGGAAAGAGACAGGAAGCAGATACACTCTTTGCTTTGCGATACAACATCCCACTCCAAGGACTGATTCCAGTATTGCCACATTATATTATGTCTAATATTGTACTCATTTGAATGCATTTCCACAATATTCTCAGCAATGATAACAAAGAAAACAAATGAAACACTTCACACAGAGTTCTTTCATATTTCAAGATAACTCCCAGTTATACTTAGTGCTCTCTCTGATTGAAACTAATCTTTCCTTTCAGACCTTAAAATGGTTTGCAGTCATTAGTTCATGGTTGTTTATTATTTAACACTGCATCTACTCTATCAGTACAGTCAACTATTAAAATGATTGGTACATTGCAGGTATATAAACCCTGTGCTATTTAATTGGGTTATTGCTGTATTGTCATTTGGACACAAGGTGTCACTTTTGAGCAGTACATAAAAATCTACCTAAAATGTGACAATCCTGTATCAAAAGTCCTGCGAGCAGTAATGCCGATTTATTTACTTGACTTAATTTACACTCGACACGTGATATTGAAGCAGCTCAACGACACCAATGAAATGCATCAATTCAACTGTCACAGAGATATGACCACGTGTTTCCTTTATTAGACTATTATCAAAATTAACAAAAAATCAACACCAGAACAGCGTTGATCACCTGAGTCTTTGCAACAAACTACAATATGTAGTAAATGTTCAAGAAAAATGAATGAACCCCAAGAACCATATGACCAACGTGCAGCTGACCTTGGATCGGATCTCCTCACTCTCCCTAATGAAACTGGTGGTGTCAATCTGATCCTAGGTCGGTGATTTTCGCGCGCTTCGAGTTGTGACCACGTGTCTCTCTCTCTCTCTCTCCCTCTCTCCGGCCTGCCAGCGGACCATGTGGAGCAGCAAGATGGCGGCGCGGTGGAGGGGAAAAGACGGGGATTTAAATGCCGGCAACAGCGACTTTCTGACCAGCAAAGCACCCAATGAGGTACCTGTTTGCTACTATTAGCTAACGGTCATGAAAATAGCTTCACGCGAGCCGTCCTCCATATTTTAATAACGGAGGCTTTCGCCGGCGCGCGAGGCCACATGCGTGCATCGCGACACGTGGCTGAAACGGGCTCGTCGTAGTACTACCGAGGTAGTGACCAGGGAGTTGTCTGAGCCGGTCGACTAATTCCCCATTTTGGCTCACGTCACCGCGGGGACATGTGGATGACTCGTTAGTGGACGGAGTTACCGCTTTGTGCATGTTTGACACAAACTCCTCCGTCAGTGATTTACACGTGAAAGCTGACGGAGGGACCGGTTTACTTCCTCTGTAGTACAATATGTTCAGACAAGTCTGCATCCTCAGCACTGTCAGGCTCTTTGCACTGTCCTCTTTCCTTACCGCCTTTGTTTTGCAGTCGCATGTATATTTGGGATGTTTCCAGGCCGGCACAGATGTGAACTGCCTCGCTGTCACATACGAGGCTTTAAGCCTTTGCCTTGTGACTGTATCGCTGCAGGCCCTGCGACCAGTGGTTCCTCCTAGAGATGGTGTGAGGTTGTGACCCGCCGCTAGGGCCCCATGTACATCAAATCTGTATGCTACATACTAGCACACTAGGTAGAAAAAGTATTGCTCTTTGACCGCGTCCATGTCTATGAATTAATATATAAGCACGATAACACATGCACAGATATTTCTGCTGTTTTCAGTTTTCTAGACATGTACATCTGTAATCTTGGACTTTTAAGTAGTTGCGATCTGCTGCTTTCACAATTTAATATTTTATTAACTAAATTATTCAATTGAGAAAGTTGCAGCCTAATTATTCTTGAATGTCATTTTAATTTATATAGAGAAGTCTTTTCAATGCATTTATTTAACTTATTACTTAATAAATAAAGAGCATTTAGCATCAGCTCTGCCTCATGTTTTTTTTCGCTGCTGTATTTGAAGAATTGTCTGAATTGGTAGCTCTTCCTGTTTATGCTGAGAACGTTCATTTTGTGCTCAGTGCGTCCTGTTACTCAGTTTCTGGTCGCACCCAGAAGTAGAAGTGTTTTGTAAGATTGCAGGAGGAAGGAATAGACCAGATCAGTGTGCATTCAAATTTACAATATAATTGTGTGTTTTTCTCTCTGCAGTTGGCCCTGAGTAGAGCGGGAGGCGTAGAGATGGACACCCAGTCCTGCATCGATCACTCAATTCTGGCCATTTTTGAGGACTCCACTATCTCATCAGAGGTCAGTGTTAAAGCACATCTTCACAGTGCATCAGTAGTTCAAAAGATGTCCGCTTTACTTTTGTCATTGACAGTTTTGACTTGAGGGCACGACGTTGACAGTAGAATATTGGATCTGCATGTAAACCTGGATCCTTGCGTTCCTTTTCAGTATAAGAGCGGAGGGGAGGATGAGAGTGAAACTCTGCTGTCGGCTCTGACCGAGATGCTGGACAGTGTGGAGGATGAGGACGAGACTCTGTCTCCCTTCGACACCCTGCCAGACACCAAGCTCCTCAGCCACCCAGAGCTCAGGGACACTTCAATGGTGGGTTCAAGCACAGGATCAAGAAATACAAGCCTAAAATAACTTATTTGGGAAAGATCTCTCAATTAAGCTCAATTGTATTGCTTCATTGTCATGCTGTTCAAGTTCCCATCAACTGAGCACTTTGTGATGTGATGATCACATGGATATGCCTGTTTACCCAGGACAGGAATGGAAGATAAAGTTGAGCAACATGCCTTGATGAACAACACTAAACACAATAGGGATGTCTCTGAAAAATATAGTATTCGTTTAAAAAATATGTCTCACTATTAATAAGATTTCTGCTGTTTTTCTTTCTGTCCTCTCTTTAGGAACTATTACTGGCTGACAGACTTAGACCAAGATCCAAATCACCAAATGTAACATTCACAATGAAGATTGATGGAGAGAATGAGAGCAAAACGGAGAGAAACAGTCCCCCACAGCTGTTCAAGCGACAAAGTCAAACATTGTTTCACTCCACAAATAAGAAAGCGGATGCTGAAGTCGAGGCTTTCACCTCAACTTATCTCGTCAACCTGGTGAAGCTCATGCACCCCTACTGCCTGAAGCTGCATGTGGAAGAGGAGGGGGGTGAACTAAGGGAAAATCACACATTATTCTCTCAGGAAGAGGTGTGGAAGTATGAGAGACCCAGTGAAGAGAGCGATGAAGAGATAAACGTTGTGTCTGATGACGAGGTAATGATGAAAGACCCAAAGGAAGAAGAAGAGGGAGCTAAAAAGAGAGCTAGTAACATCCTCTTGAAGAGTGTGCTGCTGAATGGAAACTCATCCGGAACTCCACCATCCAGAGAGAAGAAAAGGGTGAGCTTTGGCCCCGTTCAGATGGCTTCATTTGAATCTATAGAAATAGAATTGATCGAGAGAAATTTAACAACTGGGCACACAAGTGAAACTGCACCGAACACCACCAAAGCACTTGAAAATCCAGCTGGCTCAGCACTTGAACCTCAAACTCTGTCCTCAGAAACGATTAGCGACGAGGCGGCAGTTCTGTCTCTTAAAGGTGGAACGAAGGCCAAATCACTCAGCCTCCAACAGTACAGACAGCTGCGCCAAAGGAGGCAGCCTCAGATGGAGAAAAAGGGGAACTACACCACCATGTGGCCTTGTGTTTCTGAAGCCCCCAAGGAGCTGACCCCCATCCTCTGTTTACAAGGAAAAATATCAGCACACTGTTATCCTGATGGTAAAATATGTGTTGCTGATCAGCTCCATTTATCTCAAACTCCAGGTCACAAGACCCATTGCGTCTCTGCGCCGTCCAAGCCTCACCCCCCAGAGCCCAAACCATCCACTCATCTACGGTGCAGCAGATTGAAGCGCTTAAGGACCGAATCAAAAATCATCCCATCTGCCAGTCTGCATCCAGACGTCACAGCTAACCGAAATGTTACTGTGCATGAAAGCAAAAAAAGTCCAGTAAAGAAACAAACACTGTTCAGTAGTGATCCCCCAAATCCTGTCTTCCTCCCCTTAACAGTCAGCCAAACAACAGCACTAACCTCTGACCCCTCTTCATCAAAGATTAACAGAGACTCCAACCTTGACAGCACCAGACACTTTCCAGAAATCCCAAATGAAGCCTCAGGCACATCTCTTCAGAGACAGCCACCCTCCTCGGGGCCCAAGCCTGAGGTGTTAGTAAACCAGGGCTGCACCACCCTCTTCCAGGAAATGAAAAACAGGCTCACTGAGAAAGCTTCAGGTGTCTCCTCCAGACCTCCAGCACTGTGTCCAACCACAACACAAATACAATCTGCCTCAGAGGGCAAGAAACTGCAACCTCCCGGATGCAGTTCGAGCCCGACTAAAGAAAAAGCCATGCTGGCACCAAAGACTGCTCCGTCACCAGGTGCAGATATAGTGAGGACAACACAGTGTCCTTCCCTTCCTTCTTCAGGAGACTCTACTAAACCAGTAGAGGGGACATTGTCAGAGGTTCACCTCAGTGGCTCCCCTTCTGAGAAACCAACGCCCACTCTGCAGTTTGTCTGTAGAGTGCAGAGTGTAACAGCGGACTCAGGTAAACTGTTGAGACATGGTTGTTCATATGACAGGTGATACATTAAGTTTACTGAGAAATAAAAAAATAAGCGGCGTCTACAAAAGTTTAATGTCTGTCGGTTCTTCTGCTCTAGGGATTGAGGCACCAGATCTGACCAGCCTGCTAGAACAATTTGAGGAAACACAAGGTGAGTAATCAGATTACAAATAACACTGTATTGTCAAATGCTGATGTTCGATCCTCGGATCACCTCATATTGTTTTTTCCCCCATCCAGCGAAAGAGGGGAACGAGCCGGAACCCAAACTCGCTCCTTCACAGTCAAACCTACAAACAGATGGACTCTTAGACTTGGACAGAACTAAGCCTGTATTAATGCAGGGAGTCTCTGTGGAAACCCTTGAACCTTTGAGCACTTCTGAATCACCTGGGAATATAGAAACCCTCAGAAGGTCTCCACCTCTTCAAAAGTCTGAGCGTGCAGACATCCCAGAGCCCCTTGGTACTGACATCATCCTCAGCACTCAACAAGATCTGCCAGCCAGACGCAGAAATCCTCCATCCAAGGCCATCCAAATAATCGACCCCCGCCCTCTACCGTCCAGGAAGTCGCACACAAACTTTGCTGCTGCTCATATCTCCCCTCACATATATTTATCGGTGTCCTCCGATCACGATTACTGTGGGTCTATGGACCGCTCACTTAGCAGTGCTCCTCAGCGCAGCAAAGCCTCTAAACCAAAGGATGTGTCTCAAACCTCTGATGAAGACCAGGTGACAACCCGAGACTCGAGTGCTGCTGCTGAATGCAAAAATACAACTTCCACCGGTGAGGTCAGCGACATTTTTGGAGCGGTTGAGAACTCTGCTCTGATGCAGCGTCTCTCCGAGCAAACCAGGACCAGATCAGAGGCAAGCCCGGCCACAGACGGGGCTTCCACAGAGCCACACTGTGTTTGTGCAGCTGAAGACAAGACAGCGTTGTCCACTCTCCCCACACCTCCACCCAGCCCTCTTGCCAGAGGTAGAGAGAAAAGGAGATACCGGAGAAGATCTCCACGTTCGGACTCTAGCTCCAGCTCTTCTTCCTTGTCGTCCTCTTCCAGTTCTGCATCTCCCTCTCCAAAAAGACAAAAGTAATTATTTGCTTTGTTCAGCGTTGGTCTTTATTTGTCCTCTTTGTGCTTCACTCCTAATACTCAATGTGTCCGTCTTCCAGGCACCGCCACAAGCGTTCAGAGAGCAGTTCATGTTCGTCGTCATCCCCCTCTCGCTCCATTTCCGGCTCCCCAAGTCGACGCTACAGATGGTCTTACTCAAGATCGAGCACGTCAAGATCTAGGTCTTGGTCCCAGTCTAGGTCCACATCCAGATCCCGATCACCATCCCCGCGGGTTTGCCGTAGACAGTGGACAGATGTTTACAGGTCAGTTCTGGTTGTTTTCCATTCAGACATTTGAACGGAAAATCAAATCAAACTATGTCAATCTTTCTCACCTGTCTTTCTGGCTTTACTGAGTTTATGGGTTTAATCTCTGTTTCCGTCTCCCTCTCCTCTTCATACTCATCACACCTACAGCAGCAGAGAGTCCAGAAAGCTCAGGAGGGAGCATCAGATTAGGATTCAGAAACTTAAAGCCATAGTGAGTAAAATATCACTGACATGTGTTTGTGTTGTTTTGGTTGAGTAGTGAGTAATTATGAACTCCCCTCACACAGGACGAGCGCAGGGTGGTGTATGTCGGCCGCATCCGCAGGTCTATGACACACGACGAACTGAGGGAGCGGTTCTCTCAGTTTGGAGTCGTAGAGTGTGTGTCGCTTCACTTTAGAGATAGAGGGTAAGAGTATACCATTGAAATTGATGTTTTTTGCTTTTACAGTGTTTTTTGCAGTGTTCAGCTGTATCTGTTAGAGTTGTTAAACTCTGCCCCTTTGGTTCCCTTAGTGACCACTACGGTTTTGTCACATTCTACAACATGGATGATGCTTTTGCGGCCATCGATAATGGCGGGAAACTACGAAAGCCGGATGAGCTGCCGTTTGACATCTGCTTTGGTGGAAGAAGACAGTTCTGTAATTCCCACTACGCTGACCTAGGTGAGACCACAAAGTCACACGAGAGTGAAGAAAAACATGTTCCACTGCTTGAGTTTAACTATTTATAGCTTATATTTTTATTGCAAGATGCGCCGTCAAAACCATGACATAATATTCCTCATAGAATGGGAATTAATTTGATTAAATTAATGCAGATTTTAAAAAAAATCCCCATAAATTCCACAAATAAAATGTGTGTTTTTAACACTGAGCCTGTACAACTCTCTCTCTCCCTCAGATGCAAACAAAGATGCAGAGCCGGCTCCTGTCAAGAGCCGGTCTGAGAACCTGGACTTTGATTCGTTGCTGAAACAGGCCCAGAGAGGAATAAAGCGGTAGCAGAGCTCTTAGGTAGCGCAACAACACCATAAAATACAGCAAAGATGAAAACGGGTTGAACCTCAGAGCTTCATGCTCGTACTTATGTAGCGAACCTTTGTATGTAAGTTTTTTTTTTTAATGTTTTGTCTCTTAATCCGCATGCAGTTTCTGATGTACAGTTGATATGTACAAATATATAGCACTGTTCATTTGATAACATGTTATCAGTGGAACCCACGAAAGATTTTTGTTGCAATCCACAACACTTATAAAATTCTGAATATTTGTATATATAAAATAATAAACGCTCTTATTTGTGTTTCCTGATTGACTGACTGGTTTATTAAAAATCCAAAGAACGATTCCAGTGAGACAGCGTGAACAGAACAATTAGAGTGCATTCACTATAAATGTTATTAGTTTTAATCGTTTGACCAAATCAAACACTCTTGTGTAGCTTCCTACATTTTTGCTGTCTTGAAATTTCACAACAACCTGTGAACTTGTTCTACAGGCTCTTATCTTAACTTCAGTCTCATAAACCTTCTAGTAGTGTTCATTGTCTCCTTACACCTCAGCAAGAAGACTTAGTGACACCTGCATCTTTTCTGAGATAACATATCAAAATCTCACCATATCTCCACCCAACCCCCTACATTCCCTGACCCCAATGTACCGACAACATTACTTGTGTTTAAGTTTCCTTCCGTGGCTCCATTTTCAGATGTTCAAAGTATATTCTTGACTAAGAGCCACTCAATCTTTTAATAGTGATTTTACAAACAGGGATCTTTGGGGGATGTAAGGTTCAAGAAATGACAATGTGGTAATGATTTATATCACTCAATCTTTCTTACTCTGTGAAGGGGGAAGTTTCTCTGCTCACCTTGAATCTCAGTTGAAGTTAATGTACAAGCATGACTAGTTTAGAGTCAATAGTATGTGTCTCCATGCTTTCAAGTGTTAGTCATCTCTATAACCTGCCACTCGGCCTGATTAGTGGTGTTAAACAATGTATGTGGCTGCTTTCATCACCAACATGAACAGAGTATCTTAAACAGCCCTAAAAGGGGATAAATCATCACTACGATCAATCGGAACATCTGTCAGTTTGAATAAACGAAGCTCACTATGTACTAAAGAGCTATGCAATGCAACACTTTGTTATTTTGTCAGCTGCTTTTCGTATTCTTAAAGCGACACTGTATCTTTAAGACGTCCACTGACGTACACGCTCACAGCTGGGCACGCGCATAAAACACGCGCCTGTATTCTGAGGTGAAGAACCACAGTCAACACAAAGCTGCGGTTTATCCGCTCACACTATTTACAACTTCCGACTGTCGACCATGTTAGCGGGTTCGCGCAGGCGCGAGAGGACGGTGCAATAAAAGTCATTGAAATGAAAGCCTGGCATATAAAGCTATGACTGATAATATGGCCAGTGCTGGAGCGCCTGTCTGAGCATTAGACAAGTGGGAAGCAGAGACCGAAGAAGAGACGTCGACTCTACAGCAAATCATGTCGAAACTCGGCGGTGCCAAGAGCCAAGCGCACACCGGGACCAAGCGGTTCATCAGTGGAGTCGTGGAAGGTGAGCAGACCGAGGCCATGAGGCTGAAGTGAGCTCCAGGAGCGCAGCTCCATCGATAAGTACACATGCACATGAGGCTGCAGGCCGACAGCAAGAACTTATAACAATACCTCGTAGAAGTGCAGTCGGGACTTCTGGTATTTGCAACACATTTGGTGCATAACGTGGCATTTACTTGTTGCAGGTTTTTATGGGCGACCATGGACTATGGAGCAGAGAACGGAGCTGTTTAAAAGGTATGTCGAATAAGTGCAGGAACACAAACTGAACGTCTGGAGTTGAATGCAATTCAATAGAGCCTGTCCTAAAAAAAATAGCATTTGACTCTTTTTAGTATGTCTTCGCCTATTGGTGTTATTATTGCGTCATTAGGCCTTCATTAGCACCTCCTCAGGTGAGGGAAATCAGGATAGATGAGCTGTCAGGCAGTCACTCTCACAACTGGACAAAACAATATATAGTAAATGTGAATGCATTGTCTCCTGATGCATGGTTTCCCTTTCACAACCCTTTAAATGCACGGAATAATCCACCGCTCTCATAATCCACTGCTCTCATGATCCTTTCTCATCGCGTAACGGCTGATATAATGTGATAATATGTCAGGAGATTGTTGATTGCTGCTGTTGTGTTTCACAGAGAGCAGAAGTGGGGTTTGAACACGTACCTTTACGCCCCCAAGGATGACTACAAACACAGGATGTATTGGAGGGATCTGTACTCTACCGAGGAGGCAGGTGAGTTTCAGCCCTTCAGCCAATTATCATTAGCTAATATCATCATCTCTTACAGGGTGAGCGTGGCCTGAGAATATCAAATGACCATAAATGCACAAGACTGAACAGCAGACTCTGAGGATAATACATTTAAATTAATTGATGTGGGGTCCCCATTATTTCTGAGAGTTACTACCTGGGTATACTATTTTAAACCATAGTGCCACTTGGATGACATACATTTCTGCTCCTAATTAACCAACTAAAACGACTTAAAAACAAAACAGATGTGCTTCTTTTCCTAACTTTTCTTATCAGTTTCATACCAAAGTCCCTTTCTGAGTCGACATTATCTACAGAAACAGATTGTTTAATTGCTCAGTTTGGAGCCTCTCCTTTCGCATCTTATCAATAATGTTGCGTACTGAAGGCCGGTGGTGATTTGAAGTTTGACCCATCATGTCAAGTGCATGTCAAAACAGACAGTGGAATTTGGCTCATCAAAGATAGTTTGTTTGATTTTCTCATCTCTTATTCTTTCCCCAGCTCAACTCGTCGCCCTGATATCAGCAGCTAAACAGCACGACGTTGAGTTCATCTATGCAATCTCTCCGGGCCTGGACATTACTTTCTCCAACCCCAAAGAGGTTGCCGCCCTGAAGAGGAAACTGGATCAGGTGAGGACTTCTTCTGCACAGATGATGGGTGGAACCGGAGAGATCATTTAATCTGAGCTCTATGTAGCTTTATGGCTCCCTGAGTGAGTGGTTTGGACACCATATAACTTTATATAAAACATGCAGCAGTAAAAAAGGAGCATATAATATACTGCGAGTAGGTCAACGTGCAAACAATGGCGCAGACACAGCTGCAGGTGGTCGGTTCAATTCCTTATGGAATTACCTTATTATCCCAAAAAAAATAAATTTCCATTGTGGGAGT
This sequence comes from Clinocottus analis, assembly GCF_023055335.1. Lineage (NCBI taxonomy): Eukaryota > Metazoa > Chordata > Actinopteri > Perciformes > Cottidae > Clinocottus > Clinocottus analis. The sequence continues at coordinate 4,285,831 of NW_027176009.1, read as the reverse complement.
TAGAAAAATAAAATGATCTCCAAAGCCCAAGCTGTCCTCTCTGTCCTTCAGGTGAGGCAGTTTGGCTGCAGGTCCTTCTCTTTGCTGTTTGATGACATTGAGACCGACATGTGTCCAGCTGATAAGAAGGCCTTCAGCTCCTTCGCCCACGCCCAGGTGGCCATCACAAATGCAGTGTACCAGCACCTGGGTGACCCGGAGACCTTCCTCTTCTGTCCTACAGGTCAAATATGATTTAGTCCTTTTGAGCACAGCCTGGCGAGTTTAAGCATGTGCACACTGTGTGATACCTTTTATGTTACATATGAAGCTCTTCTTTGTCACTATTTTCCATCATTCACGTTTATTCCATCCCTGTCACTCCAGATTATTGTGCTGCATTCTGTACTCCCAACGTGTCCCAGTCCTCTTACCTGCACACGGTGGGAGAGAAGCTGCTGCCTGGAATAGACGTACTGTGGACCGGTGAGAGCCGCACCAACCCAGAACCTCACTGACCCTGCACAGAAGCAGCCAAAAGAACAGATTTATAACACGTGTTCTCTCTCTCGCTTCTATTTGTGTTGTTTAGGTCCCAAAGTGGTATCTCACAAAATCTCTGTCGAGTCCATAGACGAGGTGTCCTCCGTCCTGAGGAGGGCGCCAGTCATCTGGGACAATATCCACGCGAACGACTATGACCCCCAAAGGATTTTCCTCGGACCCTTTAAGGTCGGTTTATGATTTGAGATGTCTGTATGAGCTGAACTGCTTCCAGAACTTGGTTAACATAATCTCTTCCTGTCAGGATCGTCCCACTGACCTAATCCCCAAACTGAGAGGAGTGCTCACCAATCCAAACTGTGAGTTCTACCCAAACTTTGTGGCCATCCACACATTGGCTACATGGTGCAAAGCAACCACTGATGGAGCACAGAGGGATGTGGAAATGGGTGAGTGTCTAGTTTTTCTTTTTAAATGAAATAACACTCTCAGTGCTGCTTTTTCTCTCATCCATCAGCTCCAGGCCATACACAGAATATCCTTGCACACATTTGACTTTTTGGAACTTTTACAAAATAGCTATCTGACTATTTATAGTGATAATGGACAGGGAGACGGTCCGACCTACTGCCATTTGTTTTGCTAAACAAACAGGAGCTCACATATTCACTGAGCTCGTCTTAAAGCGCTCATTGCATTCAAACTTCTTGTCACATAATACACAGTTTGTCCAGAGGTGATCAAACCCAGACATCTGAGAATAGTAACACAATTAGATGGATAATAATGGCAAAAGCAGAAGCCTGAAATATATGATACATTTGAAGTGTGGACCCTGTGCATCGTCTCACTGTCTCTGACCTTCATCACCAGACGATGAGGAGCAGGACCCCTGCTACAGCCCCCAGAAAGCCCTGACCCTGGCCCTCACCGACTGGCTGCAGGAGTTTCTAAGCACCGATCAACCTGGAGGTAGAGAGTCACGTACCCTTAAAGTTGAACCACAAACTGTTTAATGGTACCCCCCCCCCCCACCCCTCCCAAAAAAAGTGTGTCATTGCCCTCCTCAACCTTTCAGGCCGCTGTCGTCCTCCAGCTCGTCTCAAGAAGGAGTCGTCGGATGAGGAGCCGATGCAGACAGACGGGGGGTCGGGCCCTTATGTTCCCGGACCCGGGGAGAACCCGCTCTACACAGCAGAGCCTCTGACTCTGGTCGACCTGAAGCTGCTGTCCGACCTCTTCCACCTGCCGTACGAACACGGCACGACAGCCAGGACCATGCTGCGGGAGCTGGACTGGCTTAAGAAACACAGTTGGGCCGTCGCTTCAGAGACAGACGTGGTAGGGTTCCACATTTGTTTTCAAAAGCAGATAATGTTTTGAAAATTGCTTCAACGCGTTTTTGTTTTGCTCAGACTTCAGAGTGGCGCTTCAGAGCGCAGCAGTTTGATGGCATGTGTGAAGCGGTGGTGCAGATGTTTAACCGCCTGTCAAACGCCCCGAACCGCAGCATTCTGTACGACCTCTACAACTACATCTGTGACATCAAGAGTGGGGTCGGTCTGGCTCGGGCCTACGTGAAAACACTCGGTGAGAAAAGATGCTGATCAAACCCAAACATGCAGGCGTGTAAAGAATACAGTGTGTTTAGCAGGGGCACGGAGAACCACAAACAGTTGGCCATCGTGTTGTGTCGTCCTCAGGAGGGCATTGTGGACCATCAGCCCAGCAGATGACCGACGATCCTGAACCCTGGGGCTTCCGAGGAGGCCTCTCTGGAGAGTTCCAGGTGCTGTAATCTTGCAAATACCCCACTGCGGGACGAGTAAAGGAATATCTTATTTCTTATCTTGTCTACTTAAACAGTACAGTGTCTCAGGACAGCGACTTATTTAATTATTTTACCACTTAGTTTAGACTGGGTCATTAAAAGGAATCAGGTATCTGGTGAATCTCTTCTCTTAGGTGTTGCTTTCGCATCAGTAACCTTCCAGTGTCACAGTCACAATGTCTACATGAATATATACATAATGTGTGTGTGTTTGTACTTGCAGAGAATGCTGCCTTGCCACGGAAACAGGGACATATTCAAACATCCTCCAATGACAGCGGTTTACAGCATAAGGCCGCACTGCACTGAGGACAAGGTTAGGAGGCCAGCTTTTCAGACGCTGTGATAATTAAAAAAACATATTAAGCATTGATACTCAAGTTTTGTTTTATGTACTAGCTGGAGGTGCAAAGGATTTTCAGGGAGATGCAGAGCACAGGAGAGGGCAAAGCCCCCTTGATGATGCAGTCTCCACTCATCTGTGACGGGTAAGAAGGAGTGAAGTTTCTCTTCAGAGTATTGGTGCTATTATTATTATTATTTATTATTATTATTATTATTAGTCTTAATGTTCCCTCCGGCCCACTGCAGCCTGTCAGCGGGTGAGATCTCCCCTTCCCCTCAGTGCGCTCTTATCCTGGAGGATGAGAGCGGGGTGTGTGGTTATGCCCTGGCTCTCATCGACGCTAAACCAGCCGCAACCAGGAGTCAGGTGATCAAATGCAACATCAAGTTTTGTTTTTCAGAATACAAGATGAAGATCAAATGCATTTTTTCTGTATTTTGTCATCCCTCCAGAGGGCAGTAAGTGAATCGGTGTTGAAGGACTTCCCCTCCCTGGTTACCATACAAGTGCTGCCCCGGGTCACTGATCCCGCTCCAGCCAAGCGCATGATTGGTCAGCTGTTGTCCTCCCTCAGCAGCAGTGGTAGGTCAAGGCTTTGCACAATGCCGTTGATGATTCTGAGATGTGCCTCATGGAACTGGCCCAAACTCGGGTCTAACGTTCATGTTCTCCACAAGGAGGCGCTGTTCATTCATTGTCTCAACCAATCTGCACCTGTCAACCCATATTTGTAAGGAGGGAAATTCACAGCAGCTTCACTCTATCCCTGCAGTTGTTGCCAATTTTAATACTAGTACCAGCTGAAAGCTGAAGCTCAGTCAATTGCATTTTTTTACAAGTACAATCCAGGTAGTAAGACTGTCAGCCCCCTGTCCAAAGTGACTAAAGGACGTACGATAGCGTTAAGCATCATTCAGCAGCAAATATGCTCAGGTACAGGTTTTTAGCATCCCTCATGAAGTCGTTTCAATATTGAGCAATTCCTTTTTAAAACACTATTCTTGTTTTTAGACTTTAGAGAATAAACATGATCTTTTCCTTAATTGTTAAGGTTCCAGAGGAGTTTTCTGTGAGTTGAGGCAGAACGATCGGAGGATGCTTGACTTCTACGGTAAACTGGGCTCCTTCAAACCCATTCAAGCAGCCGGGCTACCCCAAGACATCTTTGCCATGGGAACACGCTTGTGAACCACATGAATTACAGAGATCTTCCTCAGGTTTGAAATGTTTTGAGATAAAACTGGGAATAATTGCTTACTGTGCTACACGTCAAACTGAAAATGTATTGTCATTTTTGATCCGTTAATAACATTTGTATCATTCTTATGTCATCACCATTTGCTCATGCAAAGTTGCATTAGTCAGTTAAATGCTTTATGAAATCTGTACAACAAAGTACTCAAAGTACTATAAAGTGACAATGTAATACTACTGACTAAAATGAAATGTGATTATTTTTTGGATTTGTTTTAACACAGCACAATACAAACGTCAACATATTGTTTAATCTGTTAGACACATTAAAAACAAGATGTATACATAAAAAAACATTTAAACAAGAACTTTTTTTATTATTTGCATTTTGAGAAGATATAAAATAAACATTGTTTCTGTTTAAATAAAATAGCTGGTGTTTCACTTATTCTCTGGCTTGAGAAGCGAACAATATTCATTTTAATAACATAAGTGAAAAATATTTGAGGTGGACCTGCTCAGAAAAACGTATCACATGTGACTTATGATTTAGAAGTTGATATGCATTACGTTGCTAAACCAGTATTACATTAATATAAATCTAAGAACAGATCTGTCTGAGCAGATAAGGTAAAGCACAAAGTAATGGGCGAGTTTAATATTTCAAGTTATTTAAGAACATTCTTTTTATTCTTTATAACATTTAATCCTGTTTATTCCCCTGAGTTTCTGACCAGCAGACTTTGGCTGCACGATAGGAGATCCACATTTCCGTGTTTCGAACTAATCAATAGTAATTTACCCAGACTTCTTTGGAATATCAGTCTAATTATAAAAGCATTAAAAGATCTGGTGTGTGTAGTCACAGATGGGAGGCCCAAACCAGTCGCACTGAAACTGAATTGATCAATTATTTGTAATAATTATCTCTCGTGGTGATGTATATTATAACATATAATCATAAAATATATAATTTGGGGGTCATAGATTATTGCACAGTAGAACTGAGGGGGGAATGTAATACTAAGTACTGAAAACAGTGTTTCAAGTACAAAGTCCACCTCTTAATATTCTTTGAGGGCCCGTCAGCACTGTCCTCCCTAAATGAACTCCAGTCCTTCAAACTTCACATTCCCTATCTTTGTCTCGGGCATCAGCACCCGACCGTCTAGCGTAAATGCAATGATGTAGGTGGCAATGCGGCCTGCATCCTCCTCTGATTTCAGGGCCAGAATAATCTGATCGTCTGTGTCTGGAACAAATTTGAACGAGGAGAACCCGTGGGTTGGGTTGAGCGGGCCGACATGCCGCACTGCTATGTCGCTAAAATCTGCGGGGCAGGACAGGAGGAGGTTGGTGGCCCGGTGCTCGTCTGCCGTCTCTTCGTAGTGCTCGTGACTGGCACGGCGAGGGAGAAAGAACCAGCGCTGGAGACGCTCACTCCACGCTGCTGATTCATGGATAAGGTAGCCTGTAAAACAAGGAAAATTGTAGAAGGTAGAGTTAACACCTAATAAGCGTGGGAGGAATTATGGTTGTGCTCCACTTTTTGGTTGCTATCAGTTTGTTGTATTTGGGTGACAGACTAAAGTTAGTGTCTTAACTAAAAATCCAGATAAGAATAGCCGAGTTCATACACATTGATTTTCTTCTGTTTTTTATTGTCTATCTGGGTCGGCAAAACATGCACTCGCAGCAAAAGCTTTACGACCAGCAACTTTGTGGTTGTCAAGAGGGAAAACCTCTCAGGCTTTATGGAAGCTGCCATACCAGCTTACTAGTGGAGGTTGGTGAAGCTGTAAGCAGCCAGAGAGGAAGACCTGCACACATTACTCGGTACTAATGACACTTTAAAAATTAAAAATCATACAAAGACGCTACAATAGAACATCAATGAGACATAAAGCCCTAAATCACAGTGGGTGGCTTTATTAAAAAAGTGCATATACAACATTATCTTCCAATGAAACTAAATGTTTTTTAAATAGTAACAGCTATTTACATCAGATTTTATTCATTTATTTTTGGATTAGGGAACCCTTGACATATGAAATTCAAACAATACCCATGGTTCCACTTATAATATGCGATACCAATGCACTAATGATTGTATAAATGGACAGGATTAAATAGAAGAAGCCAAAAAGAAAAAGTTAGAACCTGGAGGTTGGATCCCTGTTGCGCTGCGCAGGGCATTGTAGTGCGGCACCCATTTCTCATGCTGCACATCACCGTGGTATCCAACAATTTTCACCCACTCTGGGTGGTTATTGACGACTTCTCCAGATGTCGTGGTCCACTCTTTGCCCAGGCCGCCAACATACAGGTGCTCATCTTTCACTGCCAGCCACTCGGCCTTGAATCCTGCACACAAAACCAGGACTGATTTGTGAAACGTTTTTTGAAACCTCTTAAAATGACCGCCGGCCTTTTCAAAGTTATTTTCTGCTGATGTTCCAAATATATATTGCACGGCACACATTGAAATTGTAAACACATCTGGTCCGGATTTTATTCGGACCACATGTTTTTGGTTTTGTTCTCGACTGAGTGCAAAACAGTTGTATCGTTGAAAGCAATCAATGTTCCAAAAAACTTAGTTTGAGAACTTTTCTTCAAAGGATCTCCATGTACTCAGTGGTTAGAGGAAAGACGTCTTTTGGAGACTGACCTTTGGAGACTGAGCCGTCACCGTCGGGGAGTATAACCCAGGGGACCGCCTGGTTGCCTTCGATCCTGTACACCACACCCGTACGGTCGTCCACGCTGTACAGGTGACCATTGAACGCCACCAGCTCGGACAACTCCATACCTGCAGCCCAGTAAGTCAAACAAACATTGAGGTAACCAACTTATTGATGTGAGAACACAGAGTGAGAGAGAAAGAGAGAGAGTGTGTGTCCGTATGCCTTCACCTCGTCCTTTCTCAGCCAGATGACTCTCCAGTGTGACCGGATCAGCATCCCACCCCACCTCCAGTCTGTCAGCGCTGTCTGAAACAGTCAGGTAACCTCTTTTCATGTAGCTGAACCACGTCTGATCCTTTGAGCTACGCGACGCTGTGTCCAGATCCGCAATTACACCTATACGGTAGCGGATGCCGTGTTTAGTCTTCTCTGGCGGACTTAACGGGTATGTGTCATTGTAAGGTTTTTCCCTCTGGTGGTGCGAGAGGCTTCTTGCAATTGGCCTGTTGGTGTCTTTGAAGAGGTCATCCTCACCATCACTGTGCATTTGCAAAGTATGAATCTTACTGCGGTAGTAAGCTCTGGTGGCAGGGTCTCCGTCTCCTACTGTACGGTGCAGGTATAACATGAGCACTAAAGCCAACAGTGTCGCCACAGTGATTGCCCGCCATTTAGGGTGGAAGCGTGAGTCTGAGGCAGTAGCTTGCGTCATGGACGCCAAGGCCAGGGGGAGGCCTCGGACGGCAACACCAAAGGAGGTCATGGAAGTATCTTCTTCATCCTTAATGTCAGGCTTGGACTTGTGGTGATGACCACTATTGCCTAGGATTGAGCACAGAGGCACATTAGAGACATGTTGATGAGGTATAAAAGGTCACAAAAACTGACAGAGGAAAGTGCAGTTGCAAACAATGTCATATATATATATATATATATATATATATATATATATATATATATATATATATATATATATATATATATATATATATATATATATATATATATAGCATGTGAAAATGTCTTGTTAATGTTCATTACATGGCAGTGTATCGAGTGACCTGACATTGTTTTCAGCTAACAAGAATCAAATCACTATTTCTTTATTGTTAATTTACCATCTCTATAGAGTTAAAAAAATAAATAAAATAAAAAACACTGAAACCCATAGCTGGGGAAGATGAAAGAATGAACATGAGAGAGGAGGAAACATGTTGGGAAAATAGACTGTTGTTCCTCTTGTTCTTTGTTCACAATAGAGCTTTGTTGTCCCATTCATGCAGAACCTCCAATATGCATACCGAGTAGGTAGCTGGCACGTCCTACTTTCTCAAGACTACAAGCATGTAAAAAACCTCGCTCTGTTATGACGTGAAAATCAAATTATTTCTTCCTTCTGTTAGCCAAATATATGTAAATTGTAACTGCATTCACTAGTTGGCCACCTTTCACAAAATGCAGACCAGCTCCAATAACCTCATTAAAATGAATACACTTATAACTTTTGTAAACACTAACATACAGGGGAGGCACGATTTCGCTCATTTAGTGTGCGACTGTTTAGGCCCTCATCTACAAACCACATTGATCAAGAGTAGAGATGCGTATCAAGCACGTTCTACGGGAAGAGCTGTTCCTCTGTGGATTTCGTGAAATGTGAAAGGTTCCTCAGGGAATTATTCAAAATTATTTGCAGGTATAAAATCTACCTCTTCATGTAATTCTAAAATTCCGTAATAGCACGTTTAACACCTAATGCCAGTTGTAGTCTGCTGTTGGTAGACTTGGACACAAATGTCCTAAACAACTCATCTGAAGCTAGAAGCCAGGAAATCAAGTGATTACAGCAAACTTTTGAATCTAAAACCCTGCTGACAATGTGCAGGAGCCCAAAAGATCCACAGACTTTACTCCTATAGATGTACTAAAAAGTGAACTTAAGATCAACATGAGTCAGTTATAATAAGCCATATCTTCTTTTATTTGAGTCACAAATGGGCTCCTTATATGTTTTAAGTTTCACAAACCGATATAGAGCTGGTAAGACATGCCGACAGAGATCCTGCCCACTGAAAAACAGCAGCTTCAAAATGAATGGGATCTTGAGCCGTGTAAGAAAGCATTGTATATTACACAATGGCGGTAGTGCTGAAGCAATATCTAGGTGGGACTGATGATGCAGAGCACAAGTGTAATTATACAGATAAATCATCCCCATTTAACAACCCCAAATAATACAACAGCGCCAACTAAATGTCTCTGAAAAATAAAGGTGGAACCAGTTAGTTGAAATATTTACCAAGAGCTTAATTAGTATTACTGAAGTGAACTATATAATGTAACAGCCCATACAGCTGGTAACCATTACACTCTTCCCTCTGACTGTTCAGCAGTTCTCTAAACAAGTTCACACTCCTTGACTAACATGCTCTATAGCATACACATGTCAAATTGCCAAACTCTTGGCCAACAAATAATGCCCATATTGTCACTATTGTATGCATGGCCCCTATTTCCCATCCCTCTTCAACACAGACCCAAACACTGCCTCGCTGTACACTGTAAGAATTCAATTATTCACCCTTGCTTCGCCTCTTCTGCCCTGGACACGCTGTAACCGTCATGCTGTTCTCCGTTGCACGCATCTGATAAAAAGCTGCACGTCCCTCCAGCCCTAATGAATAACTGATCTCTATCTCACCAAGTCTCCTCCTTTTCCCCATCTCAAGTTTCCTATCCCTTTTTTGTCAACTCAAGAAAGAAAAGGGCAGGCTTTACTAAAATGCTTACAATTAAATAAATCCAGAAGAACAAGTTGAAAACCAAACATGTAGCATTTCCGGGTAGGAGTTCATATTGGATTAAGAAAGAGTAAGGCCCTGTCAGTATTTACTAATTAAAATATATATATATAGCAAAGGACTTGATTGTGTGGTTGGATGTAAGTACAATATCTACATTTAAATCCACTGAATGAATTTAATACATCCACATTTCTTTATATGGTTTCATGCCAACTGTCCACTGGGTCATTTAAGGTCACAAAATGGGCAGCACCCTCTTTCAGATGCGTGTATGAGTTTCATTGTTTAAAGGACTGATGTGCGATTGTGCTGACGTTACTTCTTAACCCTATAGCACCAGCTCTTAAAGACTGTTAATCAAAACAAATTGTATAATTTCTCAAATTTCATGAACCCAATCGATTCAGCAAACCTAACAAATATTTAATGGTTAAAGCTTCATTATTGCAAAAATGTTTGCATTCTGGCTGTTTAATTTTTGATTAATTTATTTTGAAGAAAGTAAAATCTTTATTCTCCCTTACTAGCTTGTTCTTTCAACCACACCTTGTGGTCTCCAACTGTGGGTGGAGTTGCCGGCATAAAGGCATCTCTGTTGTGCGAGGAGCTGGACCTACTTTTTCTCAATGTCTATGTAGAAAAAGAAGAAACTTTATTTGTGTCATATTACATCGTTTTTAAATACATGCATACATCAAATTTGGTCTCTGCATTTCACCCATCCATAGCAATTTAGGAGCAGTGGGCTGCTGAGAAGCACCAGGGGAGCAACTATGGGTTCAGTGTCTTGCTCAGGGACACTTTGACATGCAAACTATGACACAAACACATATGTACTGATGTAAATCCACCTAGTTGAGTAATAGGTAAACCAACCATAGTGTACACGTTGTCTCATCTGTTAAATTATTAGTCTGAGATTCAGAAACAAACTAAGTAAGCCATGTGTGACAGTAAAAATAAATAGCAACAGATGGAGACAAACAGTTGAGTTCCCACTTCAAGTCAGTTATCGCTCTCTCAACGTTGATCGAGAAGGAAAGCAAACCCTCACCTGGTCTCTGAACTCACCAACAGCAACAGGATCACGTCACGGGTTCAGAAGCGTCCCTGCTCTGATGGGTGTTGTAATGTCACGCCACCGCTAATTCATTCACCGTAAACGTGACCGCTACCTGTGCAGCCACGAAGGCAGAGCGACACACGGTTCAACGGGGTCGCATGTTAAACCGTAACACCGGGAGCACTCGTAAACTTTGACCGGTGTGACGGTTCAATAGGGTCTCCTGTTCAACCGTCACACACCAGCGAGACTTGTAAAGTTTAACCGGCTTTTACGAAAAGTGAACACAATGTTCAAACCTTTACAAACTAATTTATATTTCAGTCATGCGAAAGTAAACGAATTCAAGGTCGACGTGCGTCCAGATAAAAGACGTGTCGGTGAGTGTGTAGTGAGTCAAACGGTTTACTCAGCGTTGGAGACGCAACGGCTCAATTGAAAAGCGCTAGCCGTGAAGCTAACTCCAGCTAGCGACGTTTGCGTGCTAGCACGAACCTCTGCGACGTTGCCCCTGGTTTCACCAACACGCTCATCCACCGGACCGTCTAGGCTGCACGGAGTTAAGATGCGTCAAGTTCGTCTTTTAGTGACTTTGAACATTGGGGCTTACCTGACGCAGAAGGTCTTTAAGTCCATCCAGTTGGCCATGTTTGACGGGCTGCTCGACGAGCAGTCTCTCGGCGATTAGCTCCTCCTGCCTGGAGACGGAACCAGCTGACCTGATGTCTGTCAACTCGCCACACTGCCCAACACTAACTACTGGTATCACCACAACTCCCTGGACATATGATGCATTATACGTTTACAACAGAGGCATGCATAAGAGTAACTCGTTTTATTTGTTATAAAGGACAGAACACGAGTCCTCTGGTCATGGTCTATCTTGATTAACATTTGAAATGAGGGTTTTGAGGTGAACCATTGCAGCACAGCCTCCTGGGCCTGACCAGCCCACTGAATAAATATATATATATATATATATATATATATATATATATATATATATATATATATATAAAATACACCCTTATTGATATATAGTTGGCATGGACAACACATTTGGAACTCAATCACTTCTCTGAAACAACCTCACCACATGCCAGAACCACTAAAATGACCTAAAGGTTCGGACACCTTTATAAAGGTCAACTAACACTGAACATAACCTTCATGACTGTATTATTGCAGGGCTGTGTTGACCTTGTTTTTTGTGTCAGTTTAGGACAATTTGACTGGATACAGCTTTATTTGGGAATATGCACCATGTGAGTTCAGTATATACTATAAAGAAGGTCCTATAACTAGATTGTGACACAGGGCCACAAATAATAATGCAGGACCAGCCTCGACATAATAATGTACTTAAGTTGTGAAGAAATCCCTAATAACCTTAAATCAAATTACCATAACTATGGCTATGACAGGTGGGGGACTAATCCTAAAATAAGACAGAATATGTTTTATATATTTTTGGGAGGATTATAACATGCTGTTAGTAACTAGTTGCCTCAAAGATAGAACAATCAAATTGCAGCAAATCTTATCTACTTGCACGCATATACACAAACAACTGCCACAACAGGAAGTCTCAAATATAAATATTTATTTTGATGAATCTCTTTATAATCTACTGTCATGATTAATGATCAATAGAACATTGTGTACACAATAATGTAAAAAATATTTAAAATGCTAAAATGAGCACAGTAATAAGTGCATCGGTTAATTTAGTCACATCTGATTTTTTTTAAACGTGTATTTAAATATCATTAATCTATTAAGATCAAATTTACAGTGCAAATATAATAGTTTCCTTGGTGAGCAGTCAGAGTTGTGTAAGTTACAATAAAAACCTACATTCACTTGGTATGATCGGTATGACATGAGCTCCTATTCATGTCCTACCGATGAACTTTAAGTTGCTTTACAGATTGTCACAAGAAAGAAAATCCCAAAACAAACAAACCATCTTGTAGGAGCTATTTACTCATAGTATAAGTTTATTTTATTCACAAGTAATATTGTTTAATTATAGTTGTTTATTTTGGTTAGATTTAGTTGATGTATTAGGATAGTTTTTTCTATGCTAGTTTACTTAGTCTTTCAGTTTGTTAATTGGGTAATGCTGTGGGCATCCGGTGTGTATATAAAGACATAGACAGGTATAGGACCGTGATGCACCTGGGTAGGGCTATGATTTTTTTTACCAGCCAGCCAGCAGCCACAGTCGGCAACAGCAAAGACAGCCACGGCGACAGGTCAGGATGGGGTAGGCAGCATGGGAAGTTCTTTTGTTTGGTTGTTTGTTTAAATTACAATAAAACATCAGCAAAACCGGAACTCCCGCATGGACCCTGGATTATTTGGAGCTGCGTAAATTACATACCTACGGTGCATCAGTGGCTTTTTGATTTTGGTTTATTTTTGATTAATTTTTTTTTTATTTACAGGACAATTGGCCACTACACATCTTTTAAAGTATGCCTAAACTACTTATCAACGCTACAACTCTTAGTGCGCCAAAGGAACAGTACTTTCTGATGATAACATTGTGCACAATGTTCCTGAAATAATCTGTTCACAACTGAGCAAGTTTGACAGCAGTAACATTTGCTACAGTCACCATCCTTGAAATGACTCAACTTTAGGCACACAATGTTTTCATGAAAGGTTTTTCTGACTATCTACAGTGAACAAGTGTGTGTAACAAATGATACAGTAAACAAGATATTCCAAACAATACATGCCACCTCTTTGTTCAATAAAAATGCCAAATTGTACATTCACCATTGTACAAACCTGAAGTAATATCTATCTATCTATCTATCTATCTATCTATCTATCTATCAGTATTGGTGCACGATGTTCAGGTGGATGCTGATATGCTGATACAGAGGGTTGTTCATTAGATGATGGAAAAAAGATTGCCGCCTCAGTTCTTTCCCATCGTCTTCAAGAGAAGCTACAGAGGAAAAAAAAGGGATTAAAACATCTGGTTTAAGTGCCGTAACCATAAAACAACCTTGAAGAGAATAAAAACGTACTACAGCAAATGATGCATGTTGAATATTGTGTATGACTAAAGATGGATTGGATGATGAAAAGGAGGCAGATGGACAATTTAAAATCAGCTTTTTTTTTTTAGTTGGTTTAAAACTACTACTGCCACACAGTTACAAGGTTTTCATTACTATTGTATAATTAGACAAAATACAAAAGAGACTGGAAAATAACATGACCCTTCATCATTGCACCTTTGTTTTGTGAACGTGTGTACCTTTGTTAGGTTATACTCCCCATCTACCAGCTGCTCAATGATGTTGAAGTGGTCAGTGTTCGCCACATCGTTCATGGTCACGTTGAGGCCCGACGCCTCTAAAGTCTTTAAAGCCAGAAGAAAGAGGTGATAGTACACGTATGCACAGAATCATTTAAAACATCCTGACTTTATATATCTTAGTAAAACATGATTACAAAGCACAGGATAAGCGGTTAAGTAAAAGGATGGGTATGCTAATCAAAATAGTGTTCATGCTCAGCAGCACTGACTTTGTAGTATTCTTCCGACTGCTTCCGAAACTCGGGCGAGTCGTTCTCAGCGACGGCCACAATGATCTGGCAGCTGGAGGAGGAGAGTTTGAGCTGAGGGACCAGTTTGCTGGGGCTGTTCCTCACCGCCACCTCCCTATAAAAACAGGAGACGCCCGGAGGAGAGAGGAGTCAAATACTGAGTGGTACCACACACGCACACGCACACACACACACACACACACACACACAGCTATCTATAACAGTTCATTTACATCCTCGCCTCAAAATGTAGGATCCTGAAAAAATTATAAATGGCATTGCTGTTATTGTGAGAAATTAAATCTATACAATACGATTACTATTCTTAGAAATCAAATATGAAACACATCAAGTAATTCCAGCATCAAAGGTTGAAAAACTGAGTTGACAGAAGGAAGTTGCATAATGTGTAAACATGTTGTCATGGTCCGTTTACTTATAAACCCTGCGTTTCTGGTTTGTAATTCGAATTTCCCCTTAAAAGAGTTCTGTCATCATTTTTTCACTGCATTCCAGGAACATTGTCACCCATAATGCAACACAACCTGTCTAATGCAGCAGTTAGCGATTCCATTGGAAACAATGAAACAATCAGATCACTTTAAAATGTACATGCACTGCAGTAAGAAACATACTCTGTCATCTTCAAAGGCTCGTTGACGTAGGTGGACAAGATTGGCAGGAGGTCATATATGCCACTAACAAGGAAAGCACCTGTTAAAGAGTTCGAGAAACAGCAACAAAGACAAAACTAGATCAGCTATACAGTTGTTGCGTGTCAAACTTGCATTTCTTGTCCCGTTTGACCGGACGTGCCTTACCTTTGATCTCAGGAGTGATGGCGTACTGCGACCAGTCAGTGGAGAGGACCATTGCAGCCAGGTGAGCCCCAGCAGAGTGGCCACACAGGTACAGACCACTGAGGGAGAGATCAGAGTTTAAAAAAAAATAAACAGATGACCGTGATGATGGCATTTTATCTCTTTCTCGGTGAGAGAGGAGCAGGGTTAGGGGGAACATTTAAAAATGTGTTTTAATGTAATGCATTAAGATGATTTAATAGCATGCGTACCTGATGTGACAATACTGCTGGACCACGGACACAACACTCCTGCGTACTTGAGATACCATCAGGTCCATGTTGCCTGAAAGGGGCACAGGCAGAGTGCTGACATTCCCAGCTCATCTTCATAAAACAATCTTCTTCTTTTTTTTCCCCCAGGAAGAGAAACAATCTTATTGGAAATTAAGAGACTCTACCTTTGGGGGCGGTGTCATAGTCGACAGCAACCACCACTACACCTTTGTCAATGAGTGGAACAGCCATGAATCCTGATTCCTCCTTGCTATATGAGCACAGAGCATCAATCAGACAAATCGGAACAAAAAATATAAATCTGCAATGCAGAAGAGAACACAACAGTGTACCTGAGGAACTGCCAGTAACCTCCATGTAGGTAAATGACAAGGGGGACATCTGAAACAGAGGGAATCAGGCCTGTTAATCCTCAACATTATCTAAGCTTCTGCTATTTGAAGCACGGCAATGAGGGAGAGAGAGTTGGTGTCATGGCAGTCACACATGTCAGTACCCAAAGAGTTGGTGCTGGGTATGTAGACATCCAGTTTCTCTCCATCTCCTTCCCCGTATGGCACATTGAGCAACGTTTGAGCCAGACCACGGGCTCGCTCCGTACCTGCGCACACACACAATATTAAAGCATGACACAGTACAACATGACGGCATATACAGTGAGACAATGTCTACCATTGACATGGGTGTATTAGGTAATTGTGGACAATGCTGCCAAGTATTGTGAGCAATCTTGGACCGTTGCATCTCTGTGATGAAGTTCTGATTTTGTGTCTCATTCCCTGGTTTAGACAAAAGCAGACATTCCCATACGTTGGCACTGACCGTGAACAGTAACAACCCAGATTCAACTGCAGTTGGGCACCTTTGTTGCATGGTCCCTGCTGTTGTCTCTCTAATTAAGGCTTCAAATGGAAATTGTATATACCATTCATAATTAAGTTTTCCATTATGGAAAAGCATATTTACAGAAGATTTGTTCCAGATTCTGTACATTTTTTTGTTTAACACCAGCAACAAAACTTAGCACAGTATGCTCACCAAATTCATTGATATGTCCCAATTAGGTAATTTATGTGGAAAAGGTATCCTAGACAGAGCATGTTTTCTATCTTTGTAAAAAAAATAAAAAAAATGTTTACACTCTGAACTTCTTTCAGAAATCTTAGCACAACTCATCCAGAATACTGTTGACTTCTAGCCATTTTAGATGTGTATGGTAAAACCAACAAAACAAACAACCGTGTGGAATAAATTAAAGCGTCTCGCGTCAAAATATCTTAAAAACACGCCGACTATCCATCTCGCGCTACATATTTTTGACAGGGACAGACAGTTTGGCGAAGCACCTGTGTTCCTTACTGCTGGCTGCCACTCAAACGGATTTCTGTGCATTGTTGCGAATTAGCATCGTAGCTACAAAACAGACCGACCTTCCTTTAAAGCCTTCTCGTGAGCCTTGATCACGTCGTCCGCCGACATCCTGTGCGACCACCAGCTGGGCGAATACTGCCTCTCAAGCTCCTGTGACACGGAGAGACTGCTGTCAGCTACGAGGCCGTGCAAGCCGAGACCCCGCTAATAAACACGGTGAACAGCGCCCTCTGCTGGTTTTAGTAACGGACTCAGGACATGTAATGTTATGGTTTAAATGTTAGTTACTAGTTCGGGAGGCCAGTGAATGTCACGTAAACTGTGTTGTTGTATAACCTGTCACTCAAAGTAGCTACCTGTGTGTGTGTGTGTGTGTGTGTGTGTGTGTGTGTGTGTGTGTGTGTTGCGGGGAGAGATAGTCTACGACGGACAGCCTGAAGCTTGTTGCGAGGCTTTGTGCGTGCTTTTCCTGTGTTTGGCGTAGACTACGGCAGACAGTAGCCTGTTGTTCTGCAATAAAGCACCCAATAAGCCAGACAATGTCTCGCAACTTCCTGACGCAGGGTCGCTGCAGTATTTACCCTCTGCTATGCTGAGGCCGGGCAATCTTTTAATGCAACTAAGTTCATCGGTTGTAAAAACAGGGACTATAGAATATTGTTGTTTCAGACTAAATGTATAGTTAGAAATATGCAAATTTATATATTCCTGCCAAAGTTACACCCGGCAATCTCAGTATGCGAGCAGAGAGAAAATATTAAACACTTAAAGTCAAACTCTTACATCTTTCTTCATTTTAGTCCAGTGCATCATTTTGTTTTAGTAGTGACTTAATTCGCTGAAATCCTGCTGGCAGAGGAATACAATCCAAATGTGCGCAGCTGAAAGACTTCCGGACTTTAGACTAACAACCTAAAGTCCACGTGTCTCTGTCCTGTTGAACAACCACTACACACAGCTGCTTTCTGCTGCAAGGCCGAGCTCCTGAGTCTGCGACGTGTCTGCGCATGCGTGCTCAGCCTGACGGTGTGTGTGTGTGTGTGTGTGTGTGTGTGTGTGTGTGTGTGTGTGTGTGTGTGTGTGTGTGTGTGTGTGTGTGTGTGTGTGTGTGTGTGTGCGCCACCAGTAGTCAGGCACCTGTCTGTCTACTGGTGATAATTGCCACCAGTAGTCAGACAAGGGTGCCACCACTAGGGGGCAGTAGTCAGGCAGGGTCCGTGTACGTTTTGTTCGTTTGTTTTATCGTTCATTCGAGAATACGGAAATACGGAAAAACGGTCCGTACACGGACCCGATTTGCGTCTTCGTTCTCCAGCGTCTTCTTAAGTTATGAGAGGCTGCACGCGCACCTCCGTGTTGTGACCACAATGCTGCACTGCCACCCACCGGGCACATTGGGCATAACACACCATATCAATAAAGTAAAATACAATCAAAATAAACAAAATGTGACCATACATTTTTGTGCGTCACACTTTGTGCGCCACGGACTCGTCGCTGCCGGTGATCGCACTTACTGTCTCTCGCTTTCTGAGGAGTTTGGCGTGCGGATATAAAACTGCTTGTTCTGCCAGAATTACAGCCTTTGTTTGTAACCCAATATTAAATTATTTTTAGTATTATCGTGAGTGGCAGTGGTTTCTGCTTCCTGCTTATTCTATTCTACTGTACAATACTTTATATACACTTTATTATACACTGTATATGCTTGCATTTTTGCATTTTCTTTATAATTTAATTAATTTTAATATGTTCTGCTCTGCTATTTTATTGTATATATTGAGTATTTTCCATACTTAATATTTGTATGTTTACTCTTTGCTTGCTGCTGCTACAAAGAAATGTATCCCCGGTGATGAATAAAGTATATCTATCTATCTATCTATCTATCTATCTATCTATCTATCTATCTATCTATCCATCTATCCATCGTATACACTTGTAAAACACTATTCTTGGTATATTTTTCTGTGATACCTCAGTAATTAGCCAATCAAAAAGAAAGCCTGAATGTGTGAATTTAAAAGCGTATCACTGTTTGTTTCTACAAGTAACGAATTACAATCCCACATTATAACGTTTTTGTCCTTTCAACGTGTCAGGAAGCACCCCCTCTCAAAAAAAGAAAAATAAATGTAAAAAAAGAAAAAAAGGCTTGTCCCACCGACATTATGTTCTGTGCTCTGATTGGTCAAAGCACATTGCTCTGACGTTGCTCTGACCAATCAGAGCACATTGCTCTGACGTTGCTCTGGCCAATCAGAGCACATTGCGCTGACATAGCTCTGACCAATCAGAGCACATTGCTCTCCGCCGTCACAACTCTGGGGGAGCTGTTTGGCTCAAAGATGCACGTGACTCTACATTCTTTGGTTGAATCTTTGATAAAAACAGCCCACAACCGTCCGCGCGCTTTATTTAACGTTATGATTTAGAACAAGTTCTGCTGTTGGTTGACATTAATACATATCTTACTTATTTAACACCTTTTAATTATCATTTATAGCGTCTTTAAGGTGAAATGGAGTGTGTGGATTTTCCAAGAGTTCTGCCAAATTCCCCGAGAAAAGCACGGGGACAAATTCAGGTTGGTGTCTTGATTGATCTTAACGATAACAACGATATTGTCTCAATCATATCGTACCCGTATCAAACTAAGATAAGCAGGACACTACTGGATAACTTGATGTGTCTCTATTGCAAATAATACCCTGTCATTGACTTTCATCTCATTAAACGTTCAAGTACTTCCTCAGCCTTGACTAACTCCACTATTGTCGGCAGGTCATCTTTGGACCGATGTTTTCAGGCAAAAGGTGAGTTATTGATTCACTGACATAGAACCAGCGCGTGTCTGTGCACGTAAAGCTAGCTGCTGTTGCTCGTATCCACTGTTTAAAATGACATTATGGGTAAAAACAACATTCCACCGAGACTTCAACATCCCGCCAAATCTCCTCCATTGTGTACCCAGCGCCTCCCTACAGTAACCTGTATATCCTGTGTCATATGGTAAAGCGTACAGTTGCTATACAGTAACGTTATGCTTTGTGAACACATTTTACCACCTTGTTTTACTAAAGTTGCACATTATGCTAAACAGTATTACATAGTATTCAGGCGATGTAGCAAGTAGTATTAAATTGGTGTTTAATAATCTCTGTGACATAGCTAATAATTGTATTTTCATAAAACAAATGGATATGTGTTTGTTTTTTTTACTGATATTAACCAAATTAATTTTCTATATTTCTTCTAACTTTCAGCACTGAACTGATGCGAAGAGTGCGCCGGTTCCAGATAGCCCAGTACAACTGCCTGGTGATCAAATATGCCAAAGACACACGTTATTGTGACACTGGCATGGCCACACACGACAAGTACGTCCCCTGTTTTCCTTTACTGTTGTGTTCAGCTCACAATTACAGAAATATATGTTTGTAGATGTGATAATGAAGTCAGTAGAAAAGGAAGAACGTATGGTTTTGTAACCTTGTTCAATAGTTTTGCTATTCATTTGTGCATGCTTGCTTAAAATGATATTTGATTGCACATATCAAGGGCTGCATGGTGGTGTTGTAGTTAGCACTGTTGCCTCACAGCAGGAGGGGCCAGGGTTTGATGTGTAGTTTGCATGTTCTCCCTGTGTCAGTGTTGGTTCGCCCCGAGTTCTCCAGCTTCCTCACACAGTTTAAAGACATGCAGCTCAGGTTAATTGAAGACTCTGAATTGCCCACTGGTGTGAATGTGAGCATGAATTGTTGTCTGTCTCTATATGTTTGCCCTGCGATGGTCCGGCGACCTGTCCAGTGTGAACGCTGCCTTTGCCCAATGTCCCAGTGACTCTGAACAGGAACGTAATGAATGGATGCACATATCACGCGAGAGATAGGGTACGATACATGACAAAAGAAACATGTTATGCTGAGGAGGATTTGCTGAAACGTTATCTACAAGTACAACAATAAACCTCTCATCTAAAATTTTTATTTGAACAAAAATTAGGAATTACACAAGAGGATACACTTGTCTTGAAAAAAACAACATGAAATAATTTAACCCGAGATGTATTTGATATTGATATTTGTTTCCACCTCTATCTTGTCCATCTTTTAGAAGCACAATGGAAGCTTTACCAGCAACTTGCCTTGAAGAAATGCGGCAGCAGGCATTACAAGCCTGTGTCATTGGAATTGATGAAGGGCAGTTTGTAAGTCTACATATACAGTATATTGTTTCCTCTTCACCTCCATACAGGCCAGGATGTCTTACTCAGGACAAATCCCCCACTAACTATTGTCATTGTAGTTTCCAGACACAGTGGCGTTTTGTGAAGAGATGGCCAATTTGGGGAAGACGATCATCGTAGCTGCTTTGGATGGAACCTTCCAGAGAAAAGTGAGTATTTATGTTTTGTGTCATCGTGATACTGGCAAACACTCAGTTCATAATGACAGACAGACACTGTGTGAATGCTGCAGAGACAGATAGAGTACCTCTGTGGTTGTGGACACAACAACAAATCCAAGACAAGGAACTCATTCAGAAAGAACCGTGAACAATGTGCATACGCAGCTCTATAAGAGAAAGGTCAACACATGCTCATTATTCCTCACTATAGTGCCTTTGCGCTGTCCTCGTAATGTGACTTTACCTCCATCCATTCAGTGGTATTTTATTCTTTTCTGCTGTCCTGTGCATTCTTGTAGCCATTTGGAAACATCCTGAACCTCATCCCTCTAGCGGAGAGCGTCGTGAAGCTCCACGCCGTCTGCATGCAGTGTTACAAAGAAGCAGCCTACACCAAGAGGATAGGAGCTGAGAAGGAGGTGAGGTGGTTATCCAAAGGAAACTCTTAATCAATTGACCCTAAAGTGCTTCGTAACATTTTAATTATCTTTTATTATAGAGTGAGTAATGTAACCCAAAGACCTCTTTTCTTTCATCAAATTATTGTAAACCTGACTACTATTGTTTCTCTGTGTTTTCAGGTGGAAGTCATTGGTGGATCTGACAAGTATCAGGCTGTGTGTCGAAAGTGTTATGGCGGTCTGGTGGTGGACAAAGAGAACAGCGCTCCTTTCAGGAATGAAACTCCACAGCATGTCATCTCAGGAAAACTCCTGGACTCCTCGATTCCTAGGAAGCTTTTCTCTTCTCTCCATCTCTGAATACAAAAATTACACATATTGCTGAAGCTCGTTGGAGAGTATCTGTGCAAGTGGTGTGGGTGCAATTGTGAGAAAATTGATTCTTATATCTGACATTAACTTTTGCTTCCTGGTATTTTAGGAACCGTAACATTACTGCTAACAAATTTGATTTGTTGAGTCCAATTATTTTTCTTTTAGCCTTTTTTTGTGTGTGTGTGTGTGTGTGTGTGTGTGTACATGTATTTCTTATAATGGGATGAATATGAATTAATGTTTTATTATTTTTGATAATGTACTTGACAATAACCCTAAAACATGAGTAATAACTCACTGTCATAGGTTTCACTACACTGTGGTTGTTTGGGTTCCTCTCAACATCTTTAACGGTAAAAGTATCTGGTCAAATGTAAGATTTTAAATATTTTTTAATGTATTTTCTGCTTTCATTTATAAAAGGAAATACCCTTTGTGGAAAGTTTAGCTCAAGTTTTGTCATGTTTGGGAGTAGGTTTTAGTGAAATTAAATTTAAATTGTGGTGACATATCGTAACAGTTGGGGAATGATGTATTCACCATTTTGAAACTTGCAGTATATCTTTTATGCTCCAACACACAACTGATACGTAACTGAATGCCCTCACAAGCAACAGGGGACCAAAATAGCCTGTTTACATCCTGGCAGGCTCTGAGGTTGTGAAGAGAGGTGGCAGGTTGGAATGGAAAGAGTATATCATCCCGACAATATGAAACCTCTATTATTGCAGAGCACTGATGCAATGATAACCTTAATGTAACTATACATCCTGTGAATGATTTAATTCTGACATGACAAAATTAATGTAAAGGGGTGCAGGAATGAGGGGAGGGTCCTGAAAGTCAGCATTTGCAATTTAAAAAAATCCACGGGGGCAGCTGTGATGCACAGCTTAACTTTATTATTGAATCATGGCACATTTAACTCACACTTGATAAACTTCAGGTACAAATAATAAATCAAGATGTGTTTTTCATGTAGATGATTTCAGTAAGTTGTGCACATGTTTTCTATTAAATGTATTTCCACTTGTACAAATGTCTTCAATGTGGTACCACAATAGCATCAACTTTAACATACAACAGCATTTATTAACTGGTCTGTCATTTGCAGTCAGTTTAAGTAAAAATGTTGAGCATCACTTCAGCTGAGCTCCAGCAGCCAGACTGTCGAGCACAAAGGAAACCAATAGTCCGATGAAAGGTGTTGCACTCTCACTGTCAGACTGAGAGGTGTTAATCTGTCATTGGTAAAGACACACCCGCTACCGTCTGCATATAACAGTTTAGATTAAGAAGCCTGTAAACAGGAGATAAAAATCAATGTTCAGAAAACTAAAAGTCACAAAGACCTTGGAGGTGTGAGGCCGCTCTGTTCGCAGCCTTAAGAGGGAGCCTTGCGTCTGGTAGTTAATAAGTTACTCTTCAGTTAGAGGACAGGCTTAGTTGATAAACCCGTTCAATAAGTGCAGTTATCTACATTCTCCATCTATCTGAATGTTAGCCACAAATTTCAAAGGTCAACACCAACTACGAATCTCCAATAAACGCTTTTGATAGATTGGCACACGTAACCCAATGTTATCAACACAGAGGTGTTGTATCAGCATTTCTACTGAGTTCAACAAATGGAGAGGTTTTAATGTTTTCTCAAGTCACCACCATCAACTGCACATTAAGAGTGGTCTTAAAGACATAGCTAGTTGAGATGATGAACCCAGGATCAACCTTACTGTCGCACAAAGATTGGAAAACTTTCTCAAGGGTGAGATCATAATTTTCTGGCTACGAAAACCTTGACTGCACAATCTGTACAGAACCCACGTTTTACAAAAAAACTAAATCACAGGAGGATATTTGGCTTTCTAGTAGTCTTTTCTCACTGTAATTTAATACATCATTAACTGTTGAAAGGTCCTCAAGACAAATACACTAGAGGGGAAACATCAACCAAACCAAGTAAGCAAAGAAAATTAGGCACATCGAACCATTAAAATGACAGCTTCAGAAGGTGGAATATGTACAAATGCGGATTATCAGGTTCCACCAGAGAGTAAAGAGGCACACATTCTTTACGGCACATATTTGACCTCCTGGGAACTATCTACCTCTCCCCTTTAGGATCAGCCCACTTGAGGTAAAAAGTTGTGTCTTTGCGCACAAGTCGAAGGTCGGATTCTTAACAGTCAGCCTGACGTCTTGATATCCGACCGCCGACCCTTTGATGTAAACAGCAGCGTCCCTCGTCTCTAACTCGCAGTTGCACTGCTCAGACTCTCAAATTGGACAACACTTGGAAAAGTGTGTTGAATCAAATGTTGAACCACATCAATATGACGCAGCTCCGGTCTGTGCAGTGCAACTACAATCAGTGGACCAACAGATGACCTGGTCCATGTGAGCTCCCTTTGTCTCAGTAGCTGGGCGGCTGGTAGTCAGCGTCTCCTTGCGGCTGGGCGTTTGTCGCGGAGGGGGGCTGCTGCTGCGTGGCGGGCGCATTGCTGGGGTAGGCGTTGTAAGTGGTAGGTGTGTAGGTAGTGGGGTTGTAGGAGGTGGGAGCGTAGGTCGGGGGGTAAGGGGTGTGGTGATCTGGTGGCACGTCGGTGTAGGTTGGGATGGTTGCGTCATGAACACCGCGGCGGAAACGGATCAACGCAAAGTAGGTCAGGATTCCCTGTATGATTAAATCAAAAGGTCAAAAGGTTATTACAGTTACTTGGAAGACTTCAAACTGTTTTATTTTACAATATTCATGAGGATTGATGTAGTTCTCAACTTCTGACAGGTTTCACTTTGTATCAGTGTCAAAATAAACCTGAGCCTTTTCAGAGGAGACAATCCACCACGATGACGTGTAGTCAACGCTTTACATTCATGCAACGTGTGCGATCAAGGTTTTATGCAGGGTTTGAGTGATCATGGGAATCTCCAACACACAATTTGAAAGCCAGCTTAAGAACAACACTATGATCACATGTCCTGAAGACAATCAATAAGCAAATGTTTGCCATTTGCTCTGAGCTATTATTGTAACTTAAGGTTAAGAGAAGTGTTGCAGAAAATGAAATATCTGTGTTAGACCAACTTTATTATAGTTTCTAGAAATATAAGGTTTGCTGTTCAGCAGCTGACTCTGAAGATGTCAGAAGTCTCCACCAGTATTTGAAGGCGCCAACCTGGAGGACTTTAACAAACAATATGTAACTTATTGCAAAGGTCTGACTCATGATGTCTCTTAAACAAGTTTAATGTCTCTTGCATGTGTTGGTATCATACTGGTACAAACGAGGAATATTTTTACGTTTTGGGAAATATGCTTTTAAACTTTCTTGCAGAGAATTTGATGAGAATAAAATTCTGAGCCGTTTTTGGATTAAACAGAAGACCACAGCAGTCCTGCTCACCCATGTGGCGATAGAAAAGAACGAGAAGGCCACCGTGGCTCGCGCAGCGTCCTCTGGGATACCGGTGATGTCATCAGTTTTAGCCCACTGACTGGCCAACAGGCAGAAACAAGCGAACCAAAGGAAGCACCACACCCCTAAAAAACACAGAGAGACACAGATGCACAAACACACACAAATTTGAATTATTGTTTTTCCCTACTGCATGAAAATATATAAAAAGTGTAAAAACAAGGATCTGAAAATGAAACAAAGGGCTCTCTTGTTGCCATCTGCTCAAATGACCACAAGCTGTTTCTCAAACTACCACTTCTTTGTTTCCTTAAAGAATGGCTGACTGTGAACTGTGGCATGTACAGCTGATGTCACTACCGTGTGTAACGATGAATAATACATGTTATGTTACGTCGGGAAAAGAGGCAGCGGTCTTTTGCACATTACGCCAAGTCACAGAGGCCTTCTGTATCAATACAACATGGATATTTTATCCCCTAATTAAGTTGGGATGCGATGAAACACGCTAGCTTATTTTAACATGAGCTACAGAGCCACGTTAGCGTTCATTTGAAGGCGGTTGTGTGAAATATTTTGGTCGGATTTAAGAGGGTTTGTTCCACTGTGAACAGCTTTCCAGGTTGGAAACAAGGTACACGAGAGCAGTGAAAGTGAACCAAAACAGTGAAATTGTGGGCCGTAATACCAAAACAATGAGCTGAAAGAAGCTAAAACATTATATATATATATATATATATATATATATATATATATATATATATATATATATATATATATATATATATACACACACACACACACATCCATCCATCCATACATATATTCTAATTTGGGTCCATCACTATGAGCGTCACCTTTCACATTACACAGTCATTTGATTCACTGTTGATATACAAATATAAATTTGTGCAGCTTTAAAGCTCTTTCAGAACAAAGATATACCTTGAACGCTCCTGCTTACCTGAGAACACCAGGTCTGCAATGACAGCGTACTTTCTTTCCTGTGCGTTGCTCATAAAAGGAAAGTAAGCGTCCACCACCAGGAAGGCAACACATGCCAGGAAGGCGATCACCCCGATGCCAATAGAGTAATGACATGCCGAGTCGTTCTTGTTGAAGATGCACTTCACCTCGGCACTGTAGGACGAGTTGATGTAGCCCTCTGTTGCGATGGAAGCAAACACCACCAGGGCAAATATCTATATTGAATCAGAGAAAAGAAGAAGGCGGCTTTCAATGATTTGCAAAGGCACAAGAAGAAAGGGGCTTGTTGAAGGAACATTGCGCCGACTTTTCCAGTTTAACCATTAACTTTACATTGCATACTTTACAATCCTGCTGGTCTCTTTTGTTTTGAGGCTGATTCGCTACCTTTCAGGCATCCTTTGGATTTACTTCATGGAAACACAATATAAAAATCTCCAAGAAGAGAACTGAAGCCTTACTTGAAAAAAAAAACAGGTAATTCACTTGATCATTGGTAAAATTCAGTTTGAAATGAGGGAGCAGTTGGAAAGTTCTTCCTTGGTGGTGCAGTTGAAGAAACTCCATCTAGTATTTAGGTCTACTATGAAAAAACACAGAAATCAGGAGCTCTTCTGTCCCAAAAGCTACCATAGAAGAAGATAAAATGACTGTGGCCTTCATGCAAAGAATATGTGATTTCAGTTTTTTTGTATTATCGAGCTTACTGTTAAACAGCCGGCTTTTGATTCACGAGGAGTTTCTTACGCGCATCAACAAAAGAGGGTGCTCCAGACACGTGAAATGCATTTAACCTGTGACAACCTTTGCATGGTGCAGGTGGAGTACTGAAAGCAAACTTTACAGAAGACATTTGTAGAGATGACGTTTGTTGCTGTCTCCTCTGGTTACCCACCTAACCATGTGACCTACTTCTGAGTGCAGCTGCCGGCCATGTGACTCCACAAACTCCACTAACAACACTCATAATGAGACCGGGAGGAGGATAGAGAGGGACTGTTTAACTTGTGGGAAGCAGGACGAAGTGAGATGCAAATAAGCCACAATTCTGCTGATGGGATGAGCCGAAAAGTATCAAAAACTAGCAGAAGTGAATGTGGGGAGTTCCAAAACACAAGACAAAAGTGAAACAGAGGGATTAGGAGTGGAGCAGACGGATGTTTCTGTGCATTGTGGCGACAACACAATTGAACAGATGGACAGTGTTTGTAAGCCGAGCGACGGATGTCATGAACATGTAAAAAAACAACAGCATCCCATATTGTCATATAGGAGGGTCTTTTGGGGCTCATTTGTTTTGCTCCGTCGGATGTCATTAAGCAGCACAAATAACACGGACAGCCTCCCTCTGATGATGATCTGTGTTCACATAGTGAAGAAAAAGCCACAAGAAGTGAAATAAATACACGGTCAGCAGGGTCAGCGAAGGGTCAGTGATGTGATTCAACACCTTAAATGAGCCAGAGCTATTGTATGCAGACGCTCCATGTTCCAGGAGCAGGTGTGTTACCGACCGAACAATCCTCTCTTGTGTCATAGGGACAGGCTTGTTGAAGTGAGATTAAAATCACCAGAGTTACATGGAGATCTAGGCAGAGTGAATTTGAGATGAGTTGAGCACAGCTGCCTGTACGTCTGTGTGTGTTGGGGGAGCGAGGGCCAACGGGGGAGCGGTATCACCTTACCTGCCCATCAGCCCCTGTTTACTAGTGACACACATAATCGCACATACATTTCCCCAAACACATAAACACTCGGCAGTTGTGGCTGCCAAGGGCACATTCTGTCCTCCGTCCTCATCTACCACGCTGGATAACATGCAACAGTATCCTTGTGAAGTGGTGTGTTTTCTCACCTCCATGTGCGTTAGCTAGAGGCCAAAGAGACAAATAGCTCATGCTCCGTGAACCAAGTAAATGCAAATCAACCGTATAGTCTCTGTAAACTAGGACACGAGTCTGAAGGGAGAAGACACCAACCACGTCCAATAAAACTCACTCTAAATGAAGATCAAAATGTTTCACCAAAGACTACAGTTCCAATCCAATCTTTCAAAACACGCAGGGCTGGTGAACAATACATTGTATTGCACAACCTGTCTGGTCACAAGTCATTGTGGACTTTCCAGATCAGTGTCTTAACCACAAAAACAAATCTTTGACACAAGATTTGCCTAGCAACAGGTGATCAGCAGACATAACAACTTCCCAGAACTTTCCGTGGGACATAAAAACCCCTCTTTATGCAAATAAACGTTGTCAGTGAAACCCCTTCATGGTAACAACTAATATGAAAGTCATCTATCCATTTAAATACATAACATATTGTGGTAATCTGTCTTGAGAAGTTATATGTAATCTTCCTATATGGTGAGCACAGCTCCAGTGTTACAGACTGCAGCGATCTCTAAAATATGAGAATGATCAAACATCCTTGTTGGAGTGTTGCTCCTCAGCGTCTGACTGTTTTCTGTCTTTTTTTTCCTCCGACAACAGCAGTGTTGACCTGTGGTGTCGCCGAGCTGCTGTCATGCACCAGCTGCGTGCAACATGACGCCCCGCAGAGACGCTGCACATAGCAGCCTGTTGTTCTTCCGTCTCAAATAGGAATTGAGCTTTCAGCCGCTCCACAGAGCCAGTTTACGCGCTCCGGGCCGAGCGCACCTGCTCACATGCCACGTTGGATATGACTCCTGTGAGTTTTTAACCTTTGGACATACGCTGCTAATTGTCCTATACGCCCACGGTAGCCAACTCACCCAACTGAGTATCCGCACGATGGTTTGCGGTTGTCGGATAAACTTGTAAAAGTCGAAGCCTCCTCCTGCGAGCGAAGCCCCGTACGCACTTGCACCGCCCGTCTCCTCCATGCCGCTCTCCTGTTCAGCAGGTTCTCCGGAGCTCACCGTGTGGGGTTTCCACCGATCTGACAGGACAGCCCGCTAAAACTAAACTAAACTAGACCGCTGTCACCTCCTGTCGTGCTGCTTCCCCAGATGAAGACGAGTGCCACCCAGAGGAGCTGCTGCGCGTCAGAGGGGCGGAGTTGCGCGGCGAGGAGCCAGGAAACAAGGTCACGAGTGACTCTTATCATTATTGTTTCATCATCACAAATAATTTAAAGATATACAGACTTATTCATCGTTAAAAAAAAAAGACCTGACAGCACGGAATATCAAAAGCAGATGTTTAATCAACCACACCAACCTGATAACTTAATAAACGCCTGTTATTAAACAGTTTGAACCCTCAGGGTCTCTCATGGTTCGTCCTGCAACGTCTTCTTCTCTTTCTCAATGTCGGGCCATTCATCTACAGAGGTCTCAGATGCCTGAGGAGAGAACAGAGTTGCTGCCTTGTTAGAATAACTGGCTCACTGTTTGAATTATTTCATGATGAATTAATTTAGTTTCTAACCAGATCAAATGCATCCCCCCTGGTCGTTTCCACTAAATCCGCATTTTCATTGTACTCTGACGAATCCTGTAAGCAGAGAGAGAGAGAGAGAGAGAGAGAGAGAGAGAGAGAGAGAGAGAGAGAGAGAGAGAGAGAGAGGGAGAGAGGGTTCAGTATGTATCCTCATGGACAAGGGGCTCATGTGAGAGTGGTTGAATGGGGGAATTGGAGACAGAAATATTGACTAACCAGCTTGCCCTTACATGCATTTACATTCATCTCCAAGCTCAACCTGAGAGGAGAAACATATAGTTGTCACATATTTTAAAATGAAGGTACAATTGAAAACATTATTACAATGACATACAATGAATGAAATATAGTTTATGTGAATGGAAGTGTACATTCCACAGTTCATACACATGATGATTTGTTTCAGACTGATTCAGACACACTTATCATATTTTAATGTGACTTCTTCTGGCAACAAAAACTCATAACAAATCCAAAAAGCAGGATGAATTGAGTATTTGTATGAGCATGTCGTAAGATCATTTACATTAAAGACCATATTGAACCTAAATTATCTGTTGCTGTTTTGGACCTTTGCATTAAAGCTGCTGCGGTGGTTTTATGGCACACAACTCTTTCTCATGGCTTCTGCTATTGTGTCTTTTTATTTGCAGGTGGTGGATGAACTGTCAACATCTTATTCTTCCTCAGTAAAAGAAAGATGGAAAACTAAGTGAGGATTAAGTAGCAAAGCTCTTTTCAAAAAAGAAGGTAATTGTGAAATGTGGCCATAATGCTTTAAAAGTGTCGGAATTAAACAGAGAAATAACTCACGTAGACTTTCCTTCATTCGGCCTTCTCCCTGCAAAAAGAGTAAAAATAAATGAATTCTAGTAGCAATGAGGAGGTAGCTACACCGAATGCAAAAAGGACTCAGAAACTCACTGAACATCGCTCCAACCAAACAACAAATATAGACCAGGACGACCAGGAACGTAAAACATCCTAAGACAACTGCCACCACCGAGACGGGAAGACGATTCAGCACTGGAGGAGCAGGAAGAAGAAGAGGAGATGAAACCAGCTCTCTCCTGTCTCAAGGATGTTTTACCGGACTTAATCAGTGGATCAACTATACCTTCTTTATCCAAATACAGCTCATCGCTGCTGATGGAGCTGGTGTTGTCAAAGCTGTCTGACACTTCACAGTGGTACGTTCCAACGCCGCTCCTCCCCACAGACAGCAGCAGTATGGACTGTTCTGGAGGCTGGTTGACCACGTAGTAGAAGCTTCCCCTGTCATGTAGTAGGGTTTTGTTGAGGAACCACTGGTACCGAGGAAGAGATCCCTTTGCTGCCTTGCAGTAGAATCTCAGGCCGATGATGGCG
Organism: Clinocottus analis; assembly: GCF_023055335.1. Lineage (NCBI taxonomy): Eukaryota > Metazoa > Chordata > Actinopteri > Perciformes > Cottidae > Clinocottus > Clinocottus analis. The sequence continues at coordinate 4,255,001 of NW_027176009.1, read as the reverse complement.
TAGTTTTCTCCAACGTCGTAGTCGTAATGCATTATCACAGGCCCACCAACAGGGACTGTTGGAGACGTTATGGAACGGAGAGAGACATCATGAACAAAAGAAAGCAGTGTTATGTCAGCAATTTCAAATAATTCGCATACCAACTTCCAGAGGAATCCATTGACTGTATTCAATCTGGTCTCCGTTGTTTGCCTGGCACTGCAGGCATCCCAAGTGCTGGCCCAAGACCAGGGGAACCTTAAATGCTGCGATTCTCTCTTCAATTGTTATATTGGCGACCAATTCTGTCCTGTTGTACAGTGAAAAGGTGACAGGCGGAGTCCCTTTTGTTGACTGACACGTGACCTCGGCAGAATAGTTTTGAGTATCTTCCTTTAACACGATGAAGGAGATGTCAGGGATTGACACCAAGTCTGAGGGAGTAAGACGGAGGAGAATGTAATGTTTTTCAATAAAACCATTTAACGTCTATGAGCTCTGAAGGTTATTCCTGGCAGCTGACCTTTGACTGTGATCATAACTTCAGAGCTATTGGAGGTGAAGGTGTCTGTTTGATTGAAGTGGTTGGTCGCGACACATATATATGATCCGCTGTCTTTAGAAGTAGTTCTGAGGATGACACATCGTCCCGTCACTAACTTATTACTCAGCATGCCCACACTATATATATATATATATATATATATATATATATATATATATATATATATATATATATATATATATATATATATATATATATATGTATACTATTTCTCACAGTCTTCAGGTTATTCCTACTTTGCTGCTACTGAGATAAGATAAAATAAGATAATCCTTTATTAGTCCCTCAGTGGGGAAATTACAGGATTACAGCAGCATTGCTCACAAGTAAATAAAATATAAAAAAATCAAGTAATATAGACAAACAGATAAACAGTAATAAAACAAAATAAAAATAAAACAGTAAGAAGAATACAGAATAATAATACAGAATACAGAATAAAAGTACTTCTACGTATTAGATACTACACTACTACTACTACTACTACAATACTACTACTACTATACTACTATGACTATAATTCTTCTACTCTGTGACTGTTATTTACTCATTGTATTCCTTATCTTGTATGTAGTACTCCCTACCAGCTAGACTCATAATGGCAACTACTATTAACTCCCCATCAACCACCAAAGGGCCCCAGTTGTGTGTTTGTGTCAGTACGTCAGCTGCTCACAACACCATGGCCACCCCAGTAAGATCTCAATGGGATTCCACTTACCTGTTTATCAAGAGTTTGCCATCTGCAGCGTAGTGGCGAGGCGACTGAGAAACAAGCTGACTATTCAGCAGCCACTTGTAGGAGACATGATTTCCAGCGATGACGTCACAGTGAAGCTCCAGACTCTTCCCCTCGAAGAAGTCCACTGGACCGGATTGAACGTCGATCTGTGCACCTTTCACTGGCTCTGCAGCACAGATACAGAAACAGACTGAGATCTTGGTCTTATTTCAAATCAACAAGAATTATTACTGGACGGGAGGGAAGTAAAACAACTTTTCGTGTCTGAATATTATTTGTGTTGTAATGTGACTCAATGGATGGCAATGTTGTTGTTGTCTGAATGACATGTCTAAATATCTCCACAAATATTGTATGGACTGACAGACATTCATATTCCCCAGAGGATCAATCCCACTGACTTTATTTATTACTTGACTGTCCCCCAGCATCATATTACCGGGACATCATTGTACCGTTGTTGTGGTTTTAGTTATGGAAACATGGAGTAAACCAAACAGCTTGGGGGCTACCAATGGACAGGAAATGTGGAGTAACATCTCAAAGAATTTATTGAAGAGGGCCTATGTTAAATTTCCACAATGCTAATGTATTATTCTGTGAACCTTTTGTTATTTTCTGTATTTAACCAGGTAAAAGTCTCATTGGGGTAACAATCTGTTTTTTTTCAAGAGAGATTTGGCCCAGGTAAAAGTAGTTAAATAACTATAAACATAACATAGACAGTACGCCCAAGCTATGGCATATTACAAAAACATGTTGTTTGAGAAATGTTTTTTTCTCATTTTGTTGAACTTTTACAGTTACTGCTACAGTGGACACCCTGTACATCTGACATAGAATACATCCCTGGCAATAAAGAGACTCACCGATAACCTTCAGGTAGTGTGTGTAGCTGACAGTGGGCTCTATCTTTGAGTTGTTTTGAGCCTTGGCCACACACTCCAGGCTGCCTTCATGGTATAGATCGATTACCATGGGCATTATTGCAACCTCCCCGTTCAGGGAGGTGTATTCGCCCAACAACTTATTACGGTTATCCTCCCTAGAAAAGGTTAATAATTAGAGGGGTTTTCTATTATTACTCAATGCATTTTAATTCAGTGGTTAGATTTAATGTGAACAAATACTCACTTGAATAACTGCAGCAGGATAGTTTCATTCTCTGGGTAGATTGTCAGTTCACACTTAAAATCTACAACGCTTTTCACCAAAGCTTCAGAAGGGCCAATAACTTCTGGACGCCCCAGAATGGACTGACCTGTCAAAAATAAAATATAATAATCCTGCACAAACACTCATCAGAAAGAATCAGGAGCTACACAATTTAGTAAACATGTACTAACACATCAAAAAAAAAAACTGACTTACTGCTCCCATTGCTACAGAAGCACAGCCCTGTAAAGAGGAAGAAGAAATCAAAAAGTGTAATATTGTGAAACACTAAGTGTACTGCAGTGCAGTTTGTGTTGAGTAGCTTACCCAATATGACCACAAAGAGGGAAGCCAGCATTCTTGAAGAACAGTCTTTAGTTCAACTATACAGCTCGAATATGATTACGTTATGCCGTGTTATGCAGGAGTTTTGAATGGATGGTTGAGGCACTGCTGGGGAAAAACGTGCATACACACACACAAACACACACACACACACACATACACTTACACACTTAGACACTCACACACACACACACACACACACACACACACACACACACACACACACACACACACACACACAGAAACGTGCAAATGGCTGATAATGATGCACTAACCCCGCCCTGCAGTGCCTCCTCTCCTAACATCATGAGAGCAAGTAATTTACTCAGGAAAAATGTTGTGTGAGTATCAAAACAACCTAAGTTGAAGGATTTATAAGGAGATAAAGGTGTAGTCAAGCATTAATTCTTTTATTGGTTTAATTGAAGAAAAATACCAACAGCAAAACATCAGTTGACATTTTATTTATTTTTTTTAAACACATGATAGTGTACTGTATAGTTTTGCTTTAAATATAATCTCGCACTCTTTTTAGTTGAATGCTCCTCCATCAGTTTCTTACAAGCAACTTGGCAGCTGAGGAAAAGTCTTTGAGGCCCAACTTGCAGAACAACAACAATATAGCGGCAGATTTTGATAAATTAGTGAGAAGAGGTGATAAAAATGACCAAAGGTGCAGGTTCCTCCTGTGTCACACTGGGATATAGATCAGAGAGAGGGGAGCGAACAGTCACAAAGTCTTCTAGTTTATTCATGAATCAAATTGTTTCTCATACTATTAAAAACAAAACAAAGACTTCCTTCCACCATGCAGAGATGGTCAATAAAGTTACTGTGCACTGACTCGTAGGTAAATGCAAACCTTTTACAAAAAACGTTTTTAACTGAAACGATTAAATTAAATATGCATTTTTACTATAATTAGTACCAAATGACTTGTTCTACCCCAGCATTGTTACAGTTACATATCAGTTCCTTTTAATACATTATAGGAGACTAAGGGGCATGTAAAGTAAAGCATTACTGGACAGTATGTCATATGTTACAAATCATATGATTCTAAATTGGTGTGTCTATATGAGCTGTTGTGCACACCTGTATACCTGATTCAGAACATCAAACGTCTGTAGACAAATTATCGTCCTGTTTGCCTCCTGAATGGGATGTTGGTGCAGATGTTGGAAGTGCATGAGAACTAGGATAGGAAGGCACAAACATTGGTGGACAGGCTGATTTAAGTTACGGAACAATGAACTTTCTGAAATCCATAAAGACAAAGCTTACTTTGTTGTAGCGACGTGGGCGTGAGCTGCAAAAGAAATGAGAGTGGAGTCATTAGCAAGCAATTAGTATAGATTAATTTACACATTTCTAGTGGATGACTTTCTCTGTCGCACATAAATAGACATACACACACACATGTACACACACACACACACACACACACACACACACACACACTCACACACACACCTTGTTTGTGGTCAAACATCTTGTACACACAGCCTATACCCACTGCCAGCATCAAAAAAAGGAAGGAGCAGAACACTATGGTGAGGATCTCTATGGTGTTCAGAAAAACCTCTGTGGAAGAGAAAGGACAAAGCAACTGAAGTATTATGTATTGTAGAGGCAGCATGTAAGGCTTTAAAATATACAATATGTGCTTTTTACTTAGGCAGTGGTAAGTGGAGGATGCTGCTGGAGGCATGGAGTTATGGATCCTGTCTGATCGAGAATAAAAGTGTAATGTGCGACACTAAAGAGCACAAACACTCCACACAAAGAGGACGTTTATAAAAGGGCACATATGAAATGTTAAAGTGTGTCTGTATTCAAAATAAGTCGCACAAGAAGATTCATAACACTGTCAGTGCCATCTGTATGGTAAATATGAAGCTGGAGACAGCTGCTGGTTAGCGTAGCTTAGCATGAAGATTGGAAACAGGAAAACAGCTGGACTGGCTCTGTCCAAAGGTAACAAGGTCCAGCCGCTAGACCCTTTAAGCTCACTATTTCTCGCTTGTTAGTTTAACCTTTACAAAATTGAAGTGTAAAAACAATTTAATCAGCAGGAACCTTCCTGGAGTCCCCGCTGGCAAACATGTCAGCTAGTGAGCGTTAGAAGTGTTCGGTCGGGAGATTTGGTGACCTTTGGACAGAACCAGGCTAACTGTTTCCAACTGATTCCAGTCTTAATGCTAAGCTATGCTAACCAACAGCTGACTGTAGCTTATTTACTGTACAGACATCTTGAAGATTTCACCTGAGACTCGGACCAGCACGGCTTCACTCTCCACCCAGGGCCCGGAGTCGTTGTAGCTGTCCCTGGCCCTGCAGCGGTAATACCCAGACTCCTCTGGGCCAAGCTTGGCCAGAACGAGGGTTCGTCTACGGTCAGTAAAGACTCCGTGATGCAGGTCGGGTTGAATATGGGAGTCCTCATGTGTCTCAGAAGGAAGGGCAGAGTTGTTAAAGAACCAAGAGATGTAAGGGAAAGTGCCTCTGCTGACATGGCAGCTCAGCTTGGCAGCAGCCAGTTTGGAGTCAGCACTGTAGAGATATTCAACTTCCACTTTCAGGTCACCTCCGACTGGCACTGAAGGAACGAGGGGTTAGGGGGGCGAAGACAGAAAGATGAATAGAGCGAAAAATCTGGGGAGCATTAACAAAAAGACAAATTTCCTACACATGTCTGTGTAGTCCGTACCCAGTTCCAGAGTCACAGGCTCACTCATCAACTCCTGCACCTCAGTCTTCACTCGACATCGAGCGACGGCCACGTCCTGCCCGGGTATCATGGTGACAGGAAACCAGGCAACGAGGGATTGAGGCGCTGTGACAGAGCCCACTTCCTTGTCATCGACTGAAAGAGAAATGTTTACCGGAGGACTCCCTCTTGCTGACCAGCACGTCACGTTGCCCCCGGGACTGTTTCCCTCTTTGGAGACGGAGAACGAGATTCTTGGTTTTGAAACGTAGACTGGTGGAGGGACAAAGAGGGGAGAAGACGGGTACAAGGATGATACATGTTAAGCTGATGCATGGGATAGGGATGTGATGGGTTAGGCTGGAGCATAGGAATGCATGTTAGGCTGAAGGGAAAACACATCTCGCCAACATTTCAGGCAAGTGTCGTTGTTGTTTTTTTGGAACACACCTTTGACTGTCACCTGGACCTCTGAGCTGCTGGAAAATCTCCTGATGTCCTGCACCCTTGACCAAGCCATGCAATAGTAGTACCCAGCTTGCTCTGGAGTCACCTTCCCCATCACTAGCTTGTTCCCAGTGAGGAGAAGCAGGGGAGAGGTTGAAGATGTCAGTTCCTTCCTGTTGAAAAACCAGGTGTAGAAAAGGTTGGAGCCCTTTGCGACGCTGCAGCTCAGTACAATGCTTGACCCCTCGTATGCGGCTGGGGGAAAGGGTTCAGAAGTCACTCTGGTGTTTGATGGTGGAGCTAGAGGTTAGGGAATGATGGGGTGTATGGGAAGGAGAGACAGAGGTCAAGTTTGGGAGTGTCTCCAGTAAAATAAGGCGGTTCTTAAAGCTCTAACAGGATGAAAGCGTTTCTCTCTGTCTGTTACTCACTGACTACACTCAGCGCGATGCTGTTGCTGACTCCTGTGCTCCCGCGTGTCGTCGCCTTGCAGTTGTATGACCCCTCCAACGATACAGTGACCTTCAGGAAGAATGAAGCCGTTTGGTCCACTTGGAGATTAGTGACTGTGGCGACAAGGACGCTACTGTCCCGAGTCAGCTTATAGGTGACTGGCAAAGAGGAGTCAGGTGCAATACACCGGAAAGCCACCCTTGAGCCAAGGTAGGCCTTGTCAGGACCAGTCAGCACCGGGCGAAGAGAGAGCGATCCACCTGGAAGACATGAAACACTGCAGTTCAGGTGGAGCCCTGAAATTGCACCCTGACAAGTTTTAAAGAGAGAAGCTACAGCCACAAATTATTTTATTTCATTTGTATTTATTGTTATTTATTTATTATTTGTTTTGAGATCAAAGAATATCTGAAAAGTTCTGAACCAACTAAAGATCAATCAGCTGAGCGACAGACCTTACGAAGCTCTCGTGAGCAAACTTACTTATCCTGATGAAGAGACTTGCCAGAGCTGAGAAAACAACAACACATACAAATTATTCATGAATCCATCAAATTATTTATGTATGTTGCCCTTTTAAACTATGTTGAATAACTCACCCAAAATTGGCAGCAAATCTAAAGATTGTAGATTCTTCATAATAGGGCTACGCATTTATCTTTGACATGGTTTCTCCATGGCTTGGTTCAGCGTATGCACGTGTGTGTGTGTGTGTGTGTGTGTGTGTGTGTGTGTGTGTGTGTGTGTGTGTGTATGTGGATACGTATTGCGTTAAAGTATATGTGTGTTGTAAGTAGATAACATATTAGGCTGGAGGTTTGGTTTTAAGTGAGACACATGAAGCTTAAAAATGCACACACCACAAAGGTTTATTGAGCAGGATATTTAAAAATCACTCACAGTTCATTAAATTTAGGAAAAGGCACATTTTGGAACACAACTTATTACTATGGCCATCATGTGAATGATGATAAACTTACATTAAAATGCAAAAATTCATAAAGTATCAAAAAGAAAAATGCAAACACTGTTTAGCATTCACACAAGGACGTTCAAATAATAATACAATGTAAAGATTATATAAAGAATGCATCATATGAAGGTTGAAATAAGACCATTGCATAGGTCACAATTGCTTTTCTTATCTTTGTACATCATGTAACTGGAACCACCCCAGCCATCTGGCCAACTGTGGTTGCTTAAAAGCATGGCTTTACATTTAAGCTTAATAGTATATTAAGTCTGGGGATGGACTTTAATCAGTTAGTATGCCGAAAGGGGGGTCCTTGGTTGAGGAGACGGGTCCTCTTCGATGGCTGCAGAACACGCTCTCTGTGGTTTTCTCTGATGTCTGAGCATCGTGGCATGCTGTTTTACCAGGAAACGCTTATCTGAGCTGCTCTGTGAGAGAGAAGCCAGACACATTTAACAGCATTGCATGCACACAGGTAAACTAGAAAAGCATAACAAACCAATAGACATATGAAGTATTCACTAACGACAACCAAATCAACTGCAGTAACTCAAATATCTTCTTTCTGTGTCTGATTTGTAAGTATGTAAGTGTTTGATGACATGTGACTTACCATAACCAGCATGTCTTTCAGTCTCTCTATGGCCTTTTGATTGGCTCGTCCCCGTGACAGATAGGAGGTTAAGATTAAACTTCGGAGCAGAATCAAGACCAGCAGATCAGAAGAAAGTTTGCATCCATTGAAGATTATCACTTCCACACAACATGTTTACAACTGTACACTCAGTGTTTCTCGTTCTCCTCTCAACATAGATTTTAATTGTTTTACTTCAAACTGGAAGAATTCAACTCACTGCAAATACAGAGCCAGCGTTTGCACAAACCTGTTACATACTTACATCTCAGCTAGTATGAGCGGCAGGACAAAGGCCTCAGAGGCCAGGTAGCGGAGCGTGGTCTGTGCCGGGCTTGGGAGGCTGTTCACACACACTCTTGTCACATTAAATACAGTTTCTCCATTTCCAAATGGACCACAGGAGGACCTGAAGCAAGAGGATAAAAAATTGGGTAATGAGCTGCCGAGTGCAGAGAAAAGTTAAATACAAATGAGATATTTCCTTCTCGTGCTAACAGGTAAGATGTGCCTTTTTTACATAATATATTTAATTAAATAACTAAAGAAACTAAGAGGGTGCATTTAAAAACATACTTTTAAATGTAGATGGTATGTCAACATGTGAGTCAAAAGTATTAGAAATGAAATTAGAGTAAAAGAAGTACATGTATTCGTCCTGTGTGGTTTCTGTCTGGTAGAGGTTGAAGCCCAGTGTGGTTGCAGCCATTAGGAGGCCGAGCAGCAACATGAAGTGGAATAAAACGGAGGAGCTGGAGCCTCGAAACATCCTCTGCTCTGCCACACAGCACCGCAGAACCGTGAACTGAAGACAATGTGAGAGAGAAGGACGTGGACGTTGCTGGAAAATGTGTACCTCTTGTCACAACTCCATTGAATCATGGACCATGAACTGGATTAAATAAGAGCCAGGAAAGTAGAGAATTTGAAGAAAGCTGATGAACTTTCAAACCATATTTCAGGCCAGACTCAAATCTCTAGAATGTGACGAATGTACAGATTACTTAGAGGAATAGTTCGACAATTTGGGAATCTTGCTTGGATACCACTCACATGATGTTAGATATGAAGCTCGAGCCAAGAGACATTCAGCTTAGCTTCGCATAACGACTAGACACAAGGGGAAACAGCTGGCCTGGCAAACTATCTCTGTCTCACATTCGTCCATACATTTTATGTTAATAAGTGAGATTCAAGAGATACAAAGAGAGTGATGTGAGTTCAGGTCCACAACTCTCACGTCCCGGGCAACCTTTTGGATGTAGAAGGTGGCCATCAGTGTGACCGTTCCTATCAGAGGCAGCAGAGGGCAGTAGTAGACTCCCACCCAGGACACCGTCTGACTGTACACCAGATCCAACACTTTGAAAGGGATCAGGAAGCGCTGGTTCCCCAACAACCGGGCCAGCAAGGATGAGGGGTACTTCTCCTGCAGCAGCCTGTTCGTCAGAGGAGCGTTCATGGAGCTTGACAACTTACTAACTGAGCTTCATTCATTAGCCAAGCTCTTCCAAACGCATTGATATTTGTATTCAAACCACAATGTTGAAAAGGAGTGAAAGGGTACAAACTCACTTCCTGGGGTAGTTCAAGAGAAAGGCGTTGCAGAAAGTGGCGAGGAAGTTGAAGATACACAGCTTGTACATCTCTCTACCAAACATGTTCTCCCTGCAGTGAAAGGAAGACTGTAAAAGGAATACACAAATATAAAGGGATTAAACACACAATTAAAATCATTGATCGGACATCACAGAGCAGTCTCCAGGACAGTGAAACATAAATCTCAGCCTCAACTCACTTGCTGATGATTTGTTGTTGTGAAGATGAAAAATAAGTAGATCCCCAGTGAGGCCAGCTTCAAGAAGATGCTCCTGAAGAAAAGACCAGTGTAAACCAATGGCCTCAATGTTGAAGCATTGGACACCACTTGTGACTGTATAGTCAGGTGTGTGTGTGTGTGTGTGTGTGTGTGTGTGTGTGTGTGTGTGTGTGTGTGTGTGTGTGTGTGTGTGTGTGTGTGTGTGTGCACCGTACCTCACAAGAGTGGCATTGACCTGCATGGTGAACGAGTAGTCCTCAAAAAATGAGATCTTGCGGAAAATGTGAGGGAGGAGCAGGTTGACAAAGGTGATGGTGATTGGAGGGAGGTACTGGAGGACCAGGCTGACCAACCAGTAGTGCCCAGTCTGAGAAACACAGTCAGATGTGAAAATCTATATTCACCAAATCCAGGACCCACTGGAACAGAACCAGCATCAAAGTCTCACCTCGTTCTGCGATGTTTTGGTGGCGAAGTAGATGAGGAAGAAGGCTCCACCCAGCAGGGACAGAACGAGCAGGTTGAGGACAAACCTGAGCAGGTAGAGACGCGCCCTGTGTCCAAGTGTCCTCTGAGCCTGGCGCAGAGAGAAACTCTGCTCCTCCAGGAACAGCTGAGGATGAACAGAGAGAGGAGCGTCGCCAGTGTTTTAATTCAATCAGAATATTTGAACATATATAGTACACCTTGAAGAACTAGAAAGTAAGACATGCGTTGGGAAAGTGTGTACGCTTTTCTGTCAGAGGCCCAGAGGAAATGCTTGATGATAAGAGCAGTGTATTTGTTTCTTTTTAAAATGAGTTTTTCACGTTCATATTTCCCTTTTGAGCCGGTACCACAAAGAGGTTAGAAACTTTCAACCATTGATTTCTAAAGCAGGCATCACTATTTCCTCATCTGCCTCAATGTTGATGCATGGGACACCAGTTGTGACTGTATAGTCAGGGTTGTGTGTGTGTGTGTGTGTGTGTGTGTGTGTGTGTGTGTGTGTGTGTGTGTGTGTGTGTGTGTGTGTGTGTGTATGTAAATACATCGTTTTGAAAGCTGGGTTGGAAACTCGTTTTCATCAGCCATTGCTAATAAAATAAAACTGCTTGCTGTAAATAAAGCTGTAACTGTAAACTACTATGTTTCACACTATTTTGGTACATAGTACCAAAATACTAAGTGTTTTAAAATAAAAGTGTTTTATGTACCAAAACAAGGCATCTGCATGTTTTCTCAACCCACCTTGTCAAGTTTCACCTCACCTGAAAAGGTGGGTTGAGAAAACATGCAGATGCCCCCTTACAGGGCATGAAGGGTCACTGAATAGTTTGATTGTGAAAGTTTGAGGCAAGACATATCCATTGAACACAATGGACCCAACATTATATGCAGGATGGGAAAAAGCCAAAGGGCAATACATTGGACAGATTCCCTATTTGACCAGCATTTGGCCATAAACTGTGGTGAACTGGAGGAGCGCCATCATGCATGTTGGTAATATGTGCTCATCACTTCACCTTGACATCGTTTCTGATGAAGCAATGTTTGAGAGTGGCTGCAGCCGGGTCCAGGATGGCAAAGTCCCAACCACAAAAGATCTTGTAGCTCACGTTCATACCGTAAGGCTTTCCGAGCATCCAGGTGTGCTTGTAGCCAACCGTCGTTCTATCAAAGGAGTTCACAGGTGCAATACTTAGGAACGTTAGGAAAATGGATATCGAAACGTATTGTTCTTTTGCAGTTCTTTCCTCACTGACCTACGGACCACCAGGATGAGACTGAGGAAGAGGATGATGAGCATTCCAGCGAGGTACAGCAGCGGTGTATTCAAGCACTGCAAATTCAGGGAACCACGAGTATAGAAACCAAAGAAGACTGGAGAACGATCCAGGTAGCCCTGTAGAAGGAAGAAGATATATTATATGAAAGATGTATAAAACATACAAACACACAAGCAAACAAACCCTCACCGATCCCAGGAAGAAGTCCAGAACAGAATCTTTGCCTCCAAACTTCAAAGGCTCTGTAACGTCGCAGAGAACAACACACCATTGTTTATGCAGGAGTCTCCATTGAGTTGTGCTGGATGTACTTTAACATCATTGTGACTCACCACTGCTGTTGCTCCTGCCATAAAATGCTGTCGGCCCCAGAATGAAACCACAGACAAGAGCACAGTGAAGTAGGTTCAAGAAAAACAGATATCTGTGAAACACAAAGTAGGCCTTCACGCCCACTCCAAACCTGCCTGGACCAGAACACTGAGGGTTAGAGTTGTAAATGATGTTTGGGTGAAATAATACAATCATGGCAATGCAATACACTGGAAACTAACAAGAGGCCAAACTAGTCCTCATCATAATCAGTACCTTCGATGGTGTGGAGAGTGTGCAGCCATGGCAACAAGCCTGATAGAGCTCCTCTCATTTGTGCCCAAACCCTCTTCCTGTTGATGCTCTGGCTCCGCCTCCAGGACTCCCAAAAACCTATATTGCTGATTTGCATTTTCCTCCTTTCCCTAATGAGCAGAGTAATCATGATATTTCATCAATGCCTTTTTTTATTTTAACATGTTAAACCCTGAGCATGAAAACACTTTAAACAAAATACTTTAAACACTTAAAAGCTGAATATAACATTTAGAAAAGGGGGGCGAACAAACTCTTCCTGATTAATATTTGAACATATTTAAAGGTAGTTGCTGTAAATTGTCTTCTGTGGCTGTGAAGCAGCTTTCAAAAGTTACCCTGTTGACATCATAGTGATGTCATCACCAGGGTTATTTTCCAATGGGACTCGAGACACTGAGAGTGTTCTCCCATGTAACATCATCTACTGGTACAGGAACCTCCCAGTTAATCTTTATTGGTCACAGGAACAAGATCGTTGGACAGAAACAATTGCAACTCCAGAACCTTCATATTTATATATACAACCTGTCCCTAACCCAAAAGGCAACGGAGGTCTGTAATGACCCATCCAAGGTCTAACTAGTCACGAAAAAAACACAAAGTTAGAAAAAGTAATTTGTGCCTTCGGCTGTGTCTGTGCTAAACAGCAACATATTAGAATGACCTCTCCCACCTGGCGTCCCTCTTGCCCTGAATACACATGACCAGGTTCCTGAGCGGCTGTGTAAAGGCCTTGTCTTTGGGCCCTCTGGACAGGAGGCCGTTGCTGATCCTCTCCCCCGCGTCTGGGCCACCCTGGTCGGCCTCGTAGGTTTCCCAGAGACCCTGTCTGTCCTGCTTGGGCCGGCTGGCCTGGATGCTGGGCAGCTGATCAAATATCTCTGTCTGATAGTACTCACAAGAGTCCGACGACACGGTGGAAACAGTGCTCTCATCTGCGGTGAGAACACATGAATGTAGATCACAGCGCATATTTACTTGACGTTTTTACTTAGCTCAGTATTTGTTACAGGTTGCAACCGTCGTAAGGCCCACTTTTATCATAAATCTGCAGATAATTTTCTAAATAAGGCCCACGGTCACATCCTCAAAGTTTTGTTTAGTCTGATCCACAGTGCAAAACTCCAAAAATATTCAATTTATAATGATATAAAACAGAGAAATGTTTACGTCTGAAAGGTTGGAACCAGGAAATGCTTGACATTTCTGCTTAAAAAAATTATCATTAAATTCCCAACACTTGTAATTACATTTATTTTGAGTTTTTAAACATACTTACTTACTGGAGAAGCATATGCATATGCATTTGCATGCTTTCCTTTTTTGATTTTGTTTTACCTCTGTATCTAATGTCAGTAGTGTCTAATAAGCTCAAGTATTTAAAATCATGTCACACCTCTCGCTCTCACACACACACACACAGAAAGGCACATTTTTGTAAAATGTTTCTGTTACCTGACAGGAGTCTCATGAAGTTGACAGCATTGTGCTCCACCATTTTATCCTGCCTTCACTTCCTATAATATAACAAATCTTCACAAACCAATCTACTCACTTTCTATGAAACGCAAGTCGACAAACATCTCCACCAAAGCTACAACTCAAACTGAAAAACGTTACTTCCCCAATCTGCATCTAAACATCCTGCTTTGCACACCATCAATGTCCTCTTGAAGTGAAGACCCTGGAGGAGCTGATCTGGAGTTAGTGTTATTCGTAAAGTCCTGTTGGTATACGGTTCACTTTCTGGCCGGTAGAGCAGATGTCAAATCTGTCCACGCAGACTGCGTCTAAATTTGACAGCTTACAGGAAATCACATGACAGGATGCAAAACCACCCATTGCATTGGTGTCTGAAGCTATCACAAATCATTTCCCAACATAACAAGAAATGCCCTCCCATATTCGCCACACTTAGAAAAACAAACAAGTGACAAAATGTTGAAGGAGATAATTTCATGGTTATATTTCATTGTATTACTGGTTGAGTAGCCTGTCAAATGATTTATTAAGCATTCAAAATCTATTTTAAGATGACTTTTTACAATGTTTGTGAAATCCAATAAAAACAATGCTAAATAAACATTGGGTTTAAAATGAATCCGTGCATTTGGATATGTAATGTTATTTGCCACCATTATTAACGATTGCTTTGAGGTGTGGAAAGTCAACTAAGACAAAGAATCAGGTAAGAAGACATCTGTCTTTTTCACTGAATCTTTCCGCTTGACAATATTTGACATGAGCCACACTCGACAGTGTTTCATTATCTGAGATGATCAAGCAGAGAGGCTTTTTCCACCCACTCACACCACAGAGACATTTGAGGGTACCAGTCAGAACCATTTACAAAGAAACATGAGCAAGGGCTTCATTTCTTAGCAGCTCGACATTCATACTTTCAATTATGCTGATACTTTCCACTCTAATCCCAACGTTCTGTGTTTGGATCAGCCAAACTTCTGTCAATACCCAGAACATATGGACACATCAGGTTTTACTTAACATTTAAAAAATAATGTCCCTCCTTAGAAGAAACAAGATTGTGCTCATGTCGCAGATGAGCTATGCTAAGTAAGGGCCTTTTCACTGGAACTACACTGTTGTTACTAATTACATGAAAGATGGCTCTATTCCAGTGACCCAGTAAGCCACAATAGTGAGACAGTGAGTTAACATAAACAATATAAAGATCCTGAAATGGAAGCAGCTAAATGGAATTCAGACATCCTTTAATTGATCATTTTCTTTTGTTGTTTGTCCTATTTTCACATGCAAGAGTGTTGCGGTTGCAGACATATTTAGTTGTTGCATTCTTTTTAAAGGGAAGTCAAATGAATGGATAAGGTGTGGCAGGTAATGCAAACAACCTCACACAGGGTACTCAATTGTTTTTGTTATTTTAAATTTAGCCTGGGTGTGGTCAGGTATGGACAGGCGTAACGTTCTTCATCAGGTGTGTTGTATCCTGCCGTACTTCACTTCCAGTTAAGTTTAATCGTAGACCCACTGTTTGTAGGTCATGTAACTACTCATGTGTGAGATGTATTTAACACGAACTGTTTCGATAAGTTATGATTAGAATGCCTTTGTGTACTCTTGTTTTGTTTGAGTAGCCAAACACCGGTAGGGACATTTCAAGCATGAGTTCAAGCCTGAATAGGACTGAACCAAGAGTGTCAACTGGGTGGGGGTCGGATTTACCTCACCTCTTTATCAGAAGCTAATGAGCGAGTTCAGATCGTCAATGTGTTGGAGAGCATGAGTGTGCTAAGCCTTTAAACGCGTATATGTGACTAAAGATTCAGACATCGCTTTGTCCCGTTTTGTTTGAAAAAAACAGAAACTCGGCAACTCCCCGAGAGAATGGTTTCTCCCCCACTGTCCGGTTGCGCGTGGGGACTATTTTGACTGACAGAGTAGAGCAACTGCGTTAAACGGGTTCGTCAAGTTACCGAGCGGGTGAGTGAACACCACTGGTCCGTCTTTGTCGAAGTCTTACAAGTCTTTTACTTTTCTTCGCTTTTCTTTCGCAACCTTTGGACTTATAAAGCCAAAGCTTTGTTGCCGCCTCGAAGGTAAAACTTTGGTCCACCTCATGAAACTCATTGACATGTTGACGAGCTCGCAGCCTGCCTGGTCGTCACTAACGAGTTAAAATGTGAGCTAGCATTGGTTACCGGTGTTGTTTTAAAGGAGCAAGCTTTGTGACTCGCTCCGAGGTGTCAGTTTGCTCAGCAGTAAAGCCTGCAGAGGTAATTACAGACGCGTTTGTTGTCTATTGTGCAACAGCAGGGTGGTTTGTTGGGGAAGATCTCTTGTACTTTGTTACAACATTGTAACAAAGTACAATGTTACAACTTTGGGAACATTGAACATGATCAGGGTTTTATCACTGGGGTTTACGGTCCCTGTCATGTAGCCAACATTGAACCTATCATTTTTTTTGTCATTATTTTTGAAAAAAGGCAGAGAGACGTGACGTGTTGTGGGCCTCAGAGGGCAATAACAGTGTAATTGCGTATGCACATGCACGCCTGACAATGTTAGATACAGCAATGTCGACTTAATTGCATGCACATGTTTTCTTTTGTCCTCCTCATCTCCGCTGTTACGAGCCGTCTACCTCCTTTTTCTTTTCTTGTTTTGTTTCCTTTTTAAACAAACAGAATTGCAGTTGTGCTTTTTTAATTGAATCCATATTCTGAGTGTAATTCCTCTTTTCTGAGGCAAACTGTGATGCCGAACAGATAACATGAGGGCGTTGAAATACAAGTATATCTTCTGCAATGTTTGCTGTAACTTTGTGCTTCCCTTCTCCCTCTATTGTTTTTTTTTTGTTGTTTTCCTCCCACAGCACTCTGGGAACTGATTTCCATGCAGTTGTTGAAAGCTGTCAGAGTGGACAGATTGTTTCCCAGCCCTCCCATCACTTTACCTCTATGCATCAGGCTCATATCTGCTGATGCACTCTGTTTTATCCACTGGAAAATGTCTCACTAATGTATGCAATGTTCATTCTGTCCAGAATTCAGATTATACTGTTCTCTTGTGCACTTCTGTCCATTTCATACTACTTATTTCCTTTTCTAAAGGAACAATGTTCTATAATTTATTCATAAACCAACTTAGTATCACATTGAATTACCCATCTGTGTTCTATTATTCCTCGACTTTGTTTTCTGATCTTATTTTATTTGGCAAAGGCAGCTGCAGCACTGAACCCGTCAGGGTGTGCTGAGTGATTGTCCCACCCTCTTAATTTCCTGGCCAGACTGTACAGTCTCCGAACACTTCTTCAATACCAATAGTCACATATACAAACATTATAATGAGGCACAAAGTGTCATATCAAGGCTTACGAGCCACTGTTAGAGGATGATACCCCAGTTTCTGTGCCCTGCAGAAGTGAAACAGAAGTTAAACCACACAAAAATGTATAAATATATGGAGTTGGAAATGGACCCTTTAGAGAAGTGTAACACAATCCTGTAAACGTCAGGTAACAAAAAACATATGCACGAGAGAAGAAAAAAGCAGATGTGTGCAGTAGATTGCCGTAACGGGACCTGAAAAGAACGGCACAAAGGAAGGATCAACATTGACGGTGGTAGAGGGACATTTTTCAGGCGTTCGGTCATGTAGTCAGTTTGTTGGCTAATATTCAGAGCTGCGCCTACTTCATGCATGCAGCTGATATCATAAATACTCAAGACCAGAACCAGAAAAACCTCCACCCCAAGCAGAAGCCTGCGTCTTAAACATTTCTGTAACGATAGGAATATTCATACACATGTTATCAGCCGTTTCACGATACACAGAGCACTCACAATAAACAAACACAACCATCAACTTCTGATGTGGGGGACATTTTCATGTTAAAGTCTTTGCAGTGAGTATGATTGCACAGTGTTCAATCAATGTGGGAGCAGCTTACTGAGACTGAACTTCAATGCTCTCTAACAGTTAAGCAATTGTTACGTATTAGGGGAATTTTGCTTTTGTTTTGACTTAACCCCCAGAATAAGACACACTCTTGAATGTTTCTTATGTCTGTGTGGAGTTTAAAGGTTTCGATCTTTTCAAAGGAAAACACATGAGATGTCACATCCCCATGAACTTCTTTCTCTGCTGTGGGTGCATGTAAACAGGATGTGGTTCTGACGTTAAGTAATTTTACACTGAACTTTATAGTTGGCCCAGATCTTCATCTTGACCTGCTCCCTCAGACATCCAGGAACTGAGATATACTACAAGGCTCCTTTTCCAGCATTCTTTCAAACAGGGCTGCTCAGTCATAGTTAAATATTATAATTTATTATCTCAGCAAATAGTAAATCAATTTCAAACCAATGAATTGTAAAAAAAAAAGAAAAGATTCTTGGTGTGTATATATAGTTGTATTTACAATAAAATACATTGATACAAATACATATAGATGCAATAATTAATGTTAAACTTTAACTTTTTAACTTTAACTTTAACTTTAATACCTTAAAATATATATATATATATATAAAAATTAGGCATATAAATGCAAAAATCCATTAATTCCATATCAAAGAGAGAAACGCCACAGTATCAACAGTATAGCAAAATATCTGAAGCCCAAGAAATGTGTGATCTCAAGGTATATTCCATCAATTGCAAGTGACATTTTAAAAGTGAATCCACCTGTGTAATGTCATGTTATATCCTTTTAACTTTGAGGTATGTGGATATTTCATCAGATCATTTATTTTCTATGCCCCATTACGATTTCCAAAAAGCCATCGCTAAACAGAATTCATGGTTGTTGATTAAAATATATCCACTGGTTGGTTTTGCTTTATCAAGACAGGCTTGGAAAATATTCGGGTATAAAGGTTTTATTAGTCTCCAATGAATATCTGGATCCAATTTTTTTGAATTTCATTCTTAATTAAACTTCTGTAATAATAATCCTCTCTGGGTCTTTGATGAATGTTTATGAGCTTGTTACACAGAACTGAGAACAGATTTTGGATTGAAGTGGGGGCCTTTAAATTTGCACAAAGACAGAGGAACTAGCGTGCTTCCTCCAAAGCTCTCATATGACAAACACTGACAATGCATCATTCTGTCTCCCACCATGAATATTCATTTCACTGGTGGCACTGTGCTATGTGACTCTGAACACAGTCTTCATCATAGCAGCAACACAATGGAGCTCTCATGGGTCTGGACAAAATGACCAAATCCCTCAACTCCATGAGTCATGTCACTGAACACTGACAGCATACAAAAATGGATGCATACAATTTTAACATCGCAATGTCTGAAGTTGTTATTTCATGTGGCGTTTGGTAATTGTAGTACACAAGACCCCATGTATCCAGATACAGGTCACATATTAATGCAAAGTGTAAATGGGGCGTGAGGCGTAAGGTCCGTGGTCATCGATCCACTCAAAGTTTGTTTCCTTACCATATAGTTGAAAATGAGCGCAAGACAAGCAGTAACACGACAAGAGCATTCAAATTCCAAAGTTGCCATTTTCCCCTTACCTGTACTCATTGCTCCGCCTCCTTTTCCCCTCCTTTCAGGTAGAGGAATAAACACCATGGTGGGAGTGGAGTGCAGGTCTGAACAGGAGAGGGTTTGATCCCTCTACGACTGGTCGACAAAGAGGCCGACAGCCATACGGATTAGGACTTTCAGAGAAGAAGAATGGCTCAAAGTGTTAACTTTGACCTGAACTACTATATGGAAGCTGGACTTGAGTAAGTGTTTTTACGGTCCTCTATCTCTTCAGGTTCCTCCTGTTTTCTTTCTCATTTTCGGTGTTTGGTTTGCTGTTTTAATCTGGCGCTATTTAAATCGAAGGCTGTGAGGGCGGGAGGAAAATAATGAGGACCCAAGATGACAGGATTAGCTACGCTCTTTGATACCTTGTAACTGGCCTTGTCTCCGGGGTTTCATCTACGTTTTTTCTAAACCTTGTGACCAACTACAAACTTCCACTTTATTGTCTTCATAAAAACGCAAATATTTGTTTAGTTGTACCGTGCTTGAATGTGCTGTGTTTGCAGTCTACCCATGTGATGGTGAATGTTTCCATTTGGAAACAGTACAGGTCTGATTGGCTTCTGCGGGGCCCTCTTCTTGAGCTATCTGTGTAAAAGTACAAAGTCAATGGGAACTGGACTTGCTGTATTTTGAGGTTTTTCCCCTCTTGCTTTAAGATAAAAACAATCAGTCTGGTTTGCTTTGACAGTACATCGAGATGGTACAGGAAGAGGATCACGCAATAGGCAATCTGGGCTGTGCTGCCCACAAAGGAATTAACATCACTTCACAGACACTTCCTGGGCTGTTTGGTTGCGGTTTCCCCTCATGAGAGTACTGGTGACTGAGTCACAAGGTCATCATGTTTTATCTGTGGTGTTTTCGGTGACACCAACAGTTCTCAAAGCACAGGCTCTTTGAACCTAACCTGTATCGCTGAGTCTGTATCGTCCTGTTTTCTGTCTTATTGTCTGTACTTCTGTGCATGTGTCCCTCTGTCAGGAGCCCAGTCGATGAGGAAGGTGTTCACAACTCGTTCAGCCAGCTGATTGCAGAGCAGAGTCAGAATGGAGGACCGTCCGACGCCTTCGAGCTGCAGCAGCTGCAGAGACATCTGGATGAGGAGGATCGAGGTACGTCCTGTCTTTTCTTAACCACTTCACCTTGACCTCGATGGAAAACGTAAAGAGGTCAAGGCAAGATATGAAGGACAATTCACAAGTCTGAAGAAAAGACAACCATGGTGGTTAGAGAATCTGACTGCACTTGCACTTGGCAATGACAGATGCTTTTGTATTTACGTAACTTTATCCAACACATTGAAAAAGAGTAAAGTGACAAACTTGATGCTGTACCATAAGTAAGGATTCCTGTTCAAATTAAGCATCAAATGTTGTTGCTGCCAGGAATTGTTGCAAGTGTCTCCTTTTCTTTCATAAACAATAGTCCAGTGTATCCTATACAGATGGAGATAAGAAAAGGAGCACTGAAGAACTTTTCCTTACTATTTAGAGTATATGACCAAATCGTTTTAATGACTGCTACTTAGTCATTTCACACAGTAAGGAACCTTCCGAAACAAAAACGATATTTAGATAACCCAACCTGTGAGCCCACAGGTGCATGTCTGCATGTGGAGTGCTGAATTTCTACATGACTTTGTGAACATCTTTGTAGAACACACAAAAGCACAAACCAGGTCCTTACATGATAGATATTGAGGTTAAAAACATCATCAGATTTAATTTTCTCTGTCATTCCCAGCAGTAGCATTTTTTTTTTCTCACTATGTTTTTTTCCTTCTTCTAATTCCACAGACAACATAACCCACCTGTCCAGCCCTGGACGCAAGTTTAAGGAAAAGAGGCCTGGACGAAGGGATGTGGAATGGGAGGATGATGAAAGACAGGGAGACCCCCTCCTTGGTGAACGTTGGTCCTCAGCAACCATGAGGATCCTGTCCTCTATGCCCAGTCGCACAATCGGTGAGTCTTTGAAAAGACCAGTTAAAAGAGTGAGAAACGATAGTATTTAGATAGATTTGGTTCTTACCAAAATGTTTTAATCATTTTTAGTTATTCTTGAAATAGGCCGACAAACTGTTCTGGCATCTAAAGGTGAACGTTGCTAAATGACAAAAACTAAATGTAATATAAAATATTAATTCAGCTAAACGCTCAACTCAGCAGCAGTGATCCAGCAGTTATTGTAATATTTTACTACCACTTCTATACATCAAGCTCCTCTGAAAAACCTTGTCCCACCCTTGATTTGTTGAAAAACGTTCAAAGCCCAGTGAAGAATGTGTTGTTAGTGAAAACAAAACTGTTTATCATAGTTCCTGAAAAATATACCTTTGGGTGTCATAAAGTTTTACCTCACAGGAAACACTGTATGCACATTGAAACTGTTGAAAGTAGTTATTTAACCGACAAAGCTAAAGTACTGTATGGGCATGGGTTCGTTCAGTGGAACCTGTTGATGCTGCAAATGTTGAGCCCCATTATGAATAATACAGACGGCAGACAGCAGAGGTATTTATGTTTCCCTGCCCAGCTTCAGCTAAATTTCTTTTAAAATTTAACTTTGTAACATTTTAGCCACAGAATAATCTGTCTGACAGCTCTGCCTCTTTGAGTCACACAGTATCATTTTTAGTCAAAAAGCCACAAAACAACTAATTAAACCCGGCCCTGTTGCTCGGGGATTAAGACACCTAGCCCTTAAATCCAACGTCCCTAGTTTGAGTCCAACCTTTGTTGCTTTTATTTTTTGTGATGACTTGTTATCTAATTCAAAACTATGGGAAGCATAGAGAGATATAGAGGACACATCCTGAGGCTATTGTCTTTGGAGCATCGAGAAGTTGTAGAATTGATTGTTGGTGGAGCCCAGACGCAGCAAATGCTGTTGATCCGATCTCTGACCAGTCTGATCCTCTTCTTCTGGCAGGTCGCAGCAGGGGAGCCATCATCTCTCAGTACTACAATAGGACCATGCAGCTTCGGAGACGCAGGCAGAGCAGACCCGCCATCCGAGACTTCTCTCCCTCTGCCAGACCGAGCATACGGGGCTACGGAATAGAGGTCGACAGTCCAGACGCAGAGGGCATCGAGGCCGCCGAGGGTGAGGAGAATGATGTGCACTTAAAACACAACTTATTTGTGTTTGAGAGGTTCATGATATAATCAATGCTGCCCCTGTGTTTGTGTGTTGAAGTGAGTAAGAGGGAACGTTTGGTGAACAACCTGCAGAACCTGTCAGTGAGCGACAGAGTCAGGATGCTCCGAGCGATGCCTCTCAATGTGGCTGAGAAGAGTGAACTCAGGTAGATGTGGTCCTTGTTCTTATTATTCCTGTTTGTTAATAACTGTGTTTTCTATGTCTTAGTCTGACTCCGTCTCTGTGTGTCTCTTTCTTCAGGAGGTTAACTTTACAAAAGGAGAAAAGTACAATGTCTAGCAGTCAAATCTCCTGTTGCAGTCGACAGAAATACTACATCATCATTGTAAGTCAGAAACATCTTTCTTCCTCTTTTCATTTTCCACATACATGTCGAGATACTATACCAGATAATATTTCTAATTGCCATTTTTTAAATCAAAGTCCATTTCGTAACTTGTAGTTTCTTGATTTGATTGTATAATATGATCTTCTTCAAGAGATGAAGTTTTTAGATGTTCATATTTCTTTTCTTTAAAAAAGTTGACTACAAAATTTCATGCAATTTTTTCTCTTGATGAGTTACAACCCCTATATGAACACTCCACATCGTGGAAAACACAACAGCAACTAATTAAATTAATGATTGAATTGAGATTTTATTTTATGTAAGCCGATTAGACGTTATTATTATCAGCGCTCGCTAACTAGCACTGAAGCAAATCAAATCCAATGTAAGGTGAGGAAAAAATCTGTAACAAAGATGATTGTTTCTTTTTACAGTAGCATGAAAATATTATAGTCAGTGTAATTTACAATAAAGAGCACGGCCCATTAGCCAGAGTCATCCTGCTCCATGTGATGTGAGCTACACCTGATGGAGGGATTGACTGACAGGTCGTTGAGTAAGTATTCGGCTTTGCTCTTCGTACAGACTGAAAACATTGGGACAGTTTTGTTTGTGTTCCATTTCTTATACGTAATCTTCACATCATCCGACACAATATTGCAATTGTTTCTGTTCCAACACATTAGTGGTTAACCGTACACATAAAGTGTGCTTTGACTTCTAAAAGACGTGTAAATTTATATAAATTCTCTCAAGTCAATAATGGCACACAGATGTAAGAACGCACAAGACATTTTTTACCTTTGGCTGCATTGGGTGGCAGTACTTCCTGTAGGTGTTGTTATCAAGGCAGTTTAATCACACTGTTGCGCAAGCATTTATGGCTCTGAGGGTGTGTCACAGATTTCTAAAAGACAAACGTGTGTGTACTTTTTTCCTTGATCGTATTGCTGTCTTGTGATTCACTTTTTGTAGAACATGAATGAATTTTTCTGTCAGTATTTCTTTTTTCTAAAATAATCCGTAATGTAATGTGAAAAATTAAATTATGATTATAAATGAGATTACAGTGATTTGATCTCTCCCTGTTCTCCCACACCTTCTCCTCCCAGGGTGCAAGACAGAGTTGGTACAGCTGGCTGTCCTTCCTGACCTCCCTCCAGCTGTGGCAGGTGCCGCTGAAGAGAGTGGGCGGGCGTTTCGGCACTAGTGTCCTCTCATACTTCCTGTTCCTTAAGACCCTGCTCTTCTTCAACCTCTTCCTGTTCATGGTGACGGGTGCCTTCTTGGTACTTCCTCAGGCGGTGCACCCTCCAGCGCTGCCCGCAGGGTCCTTCTCTGGACTGGAGCTCCTCACCGGAGCGGTGAGCCGCGTGCTGTTGTGACACGCTATTGCAAGACCTGTAACACTCGCACACTATGAGGCCTCAGTTCTAAAAAACACCCGTCACATCTTTGATGTGTGCAAATGCTTTCCAATAACGAAGCCGTCCTTAGTCCCCCCTACTGAAACGGTTTCTTCACTTTGACATTTGAGTCTCCCAGTACTGAATGTTTTAACAATAGAAAGATGTTTTTACATTCAACTGCTGAGAGCGGAAAGTTTCTCCGTGCTCTGTGCTTAAATCTCAGTTTAAGACGAGGAATTCAGTAACTTCACAACAAGTTGTTTGAAAAACATTTATGGTGCAACATGCAACTTACACAAGAGTGAAGTGGAAAAAGTCGACGTCTCGTGTCCAGGAGTTAAGCATTTCAAACAAAAAGTATGTGATTATTCATAGATTTTACGATGTTGGAGGAGATGTATTTCCTAAAATGTTTGAGTTTTGTGCCCAAAAAAACATACAGACACAAACAAATGATTCAAAGCAGTAGTATCTTTAAGTCTTTGAACGTGTATTTAAGGGCTCTTTTAAGTCTGACACTATTCTAATAAGGTAAATAATTTAAATTCTCCTTCCCGGTTTTGCCCAACACCCAATTGAATTAATTTGAAGCAAATCCAAAATGTTTGCATAAATGACTGTCTCTCTATCTCCTTTTGTCTCAGGGCTACTTCACGGACACAGTGATGTACTATGGATACTACTGTAACTACACACTAAGTAGGAGCTGCAGGGAGGCTGATGGAGGGCAGAACGCCTCTTTGTCCAATGGCACCAGGCTGGACTGTGTGCCGGAGAACCTCTCTTACAACATGCCGCTCGCGTACTTCTTCACCATAGGAGTGTCTTCCTTCATCACATGTATCATTCTTGTGTACAGGTACAGTGTTGTTGCGTTAACTTAAAATGCATGTCTTTATACAAACTGTACTAACATTAAATGTTTTGTTCTTTCTTTCTAAATGTAATAATATCTCACGAAGCATGCGACTGTGCAATTTCCCAACAGCATGTCAAAGTCGTTTGGTCAAAGCTTCCGAATCGACAACTCTCACAGTATTTTAGCCATGAAGGTCCTCAGCTCCTGGGACTTCAAGGTCATTAAGAAAACGTCTGTCAAGCTCATGTCTGAGAACATCAGCACCCAGCTCAAGGTACATGAAAGCACATCATCGCTCTCTTTGTCTCTTTCTTTGTCACACAATCGGCAGATAGGAATGTTACTTTTCCTTCTTCCTTCAGTTTCCCTCACATAATTCCCTGTCTCCTTTTTTTGCCCTCTCCAGGAGCTGCTAGCGGAGGTCAATCATAAGCGTGTCAAGAACACTCATTGTCAGAGATTGCGGAGGCTGATGGTTCATGGCCTGGCATGGGCTATCTGTATAGCGAGCACCACTGCCTGTGTGATCGCTATTTACTACTTCTCTGATCACATGCATCAGGTGAGGCGGGGAGGTTTCAGGGTCCAAAGTCAACTTTTTATTGGCGAATACTTGTTGTCGTTTATTACGCAGTATTTGGTTTTTATATTTCTTAAAGCAGCCATTATACAGTATGTCCTTGTTGGCATTTCTGTCATCCAGTCAAACCTACATGGCTTCTTTATACCAGGGCTTCTCAACCTTATGTAACTTAAGGCCCACTTTTGATTGTTAAATAATATTCAGAGGGCCGCCTTATTACAAAAAAGAAGAAAGAACTCTGTAAATATGTGTTATGTCCAAATCCCTTTTACCTAATTACCCATACCCAGGGTTGCTTTGTGTAAATAATAAATACAAAATATCCAAATGTTTTGATCATAGAGCTCCAATAGAGCTGGTGACTCCTAGTGGTGAAAAAAGAAGAAGAAGAAAAAATAATACATGCTAACTCACAGCAGTGTTGCTAGTTCTTTGGAGTAGAAGAGCATAAATCTGCTAACGTAGATGGTATTCAACAAGTAATCGCTGACAGCTGGAAGATAAGAGTAAAACCAGCAGTAATGTCAAAGACTCTCCCGACAGAACCTCCAGCAAAGTTCTCGCAGAACCATCAAGGACCCCTTGTTGAATGAGGCCAGCCTGCTGGCTCTCCCTGTGGTGGTCTCCCTCATCAACCTGCTGCTGCCCGGCCTGTTCAACCTCGCAGCTTGGATGGAGGACTACAACTCACCTTCCATACGCACATATGTCTCCATCGGCAGGTAAGAGCAGAGGATCTGCATTTTGAGAGCTCGCAGATGTCAGAGCTGGACGAAGTGCAGTACTTATGGTAACATGTTGTGTTGTCTGCGCTTCTAGAAACTTGATGTTGAAAGTAAGTGTGCTTGGAGTCTTGTGCTACCACTGGCTGGGTCGGGTGGCTGCTGACCCTACAATTATTGGACTCAAGGTAAAATGTAAATTTATGTATTTTCACTTTAATGCGAGGCAGTGTTTTTCAACACAGCAGTGTTGAGGAACATTGATCAGCTTATTTAAGTGTTGTATTTCATTAGTGGATGACTTTGACTTTTCTATTCTGTCTGTATTTATACTACTGCTATTGTAGATTATTTACTGTGATATTACTGTTTATTTATATTATTTGTATTTTATTTTACTACTATCTCTTGTTGCTGTAATCCTGCAATTACCCTGTGATAATTATTATAAGGATGATTTTATTATATCTTATCTCTGTGCTCTGTTGATGATTTTGTCTACAGTGCTGGGAGAGTTTTGTTGGCCAGGAGCTTTACCGTTTCCTACTTATGGACTTTATCTTCAGTCTACTTGACACCTTGTTTGGAGAATTTCTTTGGAGGTTATTTTTTTATTTTTGCAGTAGAGCTTTCATTACGTTTTAACAATATTTCTTGCTTCAAACGAGAGCCTATGAACTCACTTCTTCTTGTCGTCTTCAGGTTGTTTTCTGAGCAGGTGCTGAAGAGGAAGAGGAAACCAGTGTTTGATATCTCCAGAAATGTCCTTGAGCTCATCTATGGACAGACATTGGCCTGGTACCAAACTCACTGTCGAGATGCACACACACACACACTCTTCAAACTCAGTCAAACGTTCTTGTGTAACGACACGGCACTTTGTGTTTTTCAGGTTGGGTGTTCTCTTCACTCCTCTTCTGCCTGCAGTGCAGCTTTTCAAACTCCTGCTGCTGTTCTACATTAAAATGGTACTTAAATAAAAACATTTAAATTGAAATACTAAAAATTTAAGCTTAAAGTGAAGAAAAGAAAAATGGTTATTTTTACAACAATAAATCCTTTAATTTCCTCTGTTATTTCTTGGTGTTTTAGTGCTTTTTTAAATATCTGTGTCTGTGCCATCACTGTACTGTCTGTATCCTTGTTGAGTGGTAAAGTATCTTTTTATGTGACAATCCTTCAAGCTCTGATGTGATGTCTGCTAAAAGGTCTGGTCTCTGTTTTGTCTCCCCGCAGAGCAGCGTGATGATGAACTGTCAGTCCCCGAGGAAGCCATACAGAGTCAGCCAGATGACCACTGTCTTCATCACTCTCCTCTGCTTCCCCTCCTTCCTCGGTGCCTCTGTGTGTGTCACATACACCATGTGGAGGTACACACACACACACACACACACACATGTCTGTGCTGTAAACCCATCCTCACCAAAAATTATAATTTTCTTAAGGTTACCTCGCATGACACCTTTGTCAAACGGCAAAAGTGAACTGCAGTTATTGAGCTGGAGTTAATGGTTAGGGGTTAAAAGCTGTGGACTCTAAAGGTCCACTGCGGATGATATGCTCAAATCAGTCTGCAGATCCCTGAATCTCCTCCACTCTGATGCACAAAGTGCAGTTGGCTTGTTTATTCACCTGACAAAAATGTTTTTCCTCCCTGCAACAGAAAAAAAATGATCCTGGTAAACCAAGCCATAGTACCCCATGGTCATATATGTTTCATAAGTGAGAGTTAACGTGCAACATAGTATCAATAAAATGTACTGTTTCTATGGATGCCTGTAGTCTGATATTCCTTGTGCACTGATTATTGATCGATCAGGCGTTAAACTGTTTACTGGAGCTTTGTCTGTGTGGTCCTGATATTGGATTTTATTGGACGCTTGCCAATCATGGCCAGAGAAAAAAATCTCCTCAGAGAAAGATGAAGAGTCGTGTGTGACATGTTCAGTCTTAACATCTGTTCTCAGCCTCACGCCCTCCTCATCATGCGGTCCGTTTCGCGAGCTTAAAACAATGTTCCAGGCGGGAAAGCGATGGGTGGAAGCGCTGGAAAGAGATAATCCCAACCTGTCCGTGCTGGCCTGGGCTCACTCCTACCTGGTGGAAAACCCTCTCTTCCTGTTTGTGGCAGCAGGCATCTTCCTGTGAGTGCACATGCACACACTGCTGCAGCGGTATCTGTCATACGGCTGCAGCAGTACACCATCATACTGTTTTAATATTGAGTATTATGAGTTTCGTCTAGTCAGCGCTGGTTGTTTTGGTCTAATGAACTCTGTTGTTTCCACCCATCAGGATTGTCATCTACTTCCACAGTCAGGTGGTGGACGGTCAAAGGAAGATCATCGGATTACTTCAGGAGCAGATAGAAAACGTAAGACATCGCCGACATATAAACAACTCTGTTTCTCTATCTGTCATTTTACAGATGAATACAAAATATTCTTATTTGAAAATGTTTCCCTGATATTTCTTTCTTTTTGATCAATCTGGTTCACGGTCTTCGTTGTCGTCTCTCTGCTCAGGAGGGAGAGGATAAGAAGTTTTTGATCACTCGGCTCCAGTCCATCCACGAGCAAAAACGAACGCCTGCTCGAAAACTCCGCCATCAGGTCGGTCTTACTTTGCTGGCCTATAAAGTTCTTTATACCTGGCCTCGTCTCACCTGTGTTGTTTTCTTCATGTTTTTCCTTCAGGACTCCGGCTGTTGAGATCTCAACCTCCAGGAGACAAACCTGCTCAATTCTATGAGCACGGACATCTGGAGACATTTTAAACCATCATGAATATAACTGGAATAATAACAGAGTAGGACCACTGGATAAATGACCAAATCCAAATGTATTATTCATTTTAAATTTGGCTAGGATTTTACTGGCTGGACTGTTTGTAGTGAGGCAAAACAAATCAAGTGGAAACATCATGTGAAACAAAGCTGTGTGCTTTTTACGGGGCTGTTTTTAGATGAAATGCCTGAACTCAAACTTTAGGAAGTTAAACGTTACAGACGGACAGTATAACTGATATTAATCAGTTCACATGGACTTCAGTCATCTCTCGTAAAAGCACTTTCATATCAACTGTGAACAAATAGTTTTTATTATTTCTTGCGCAAAAACTGTATGTTGTCCACAGTCTTTTTGTGAATGTTTGACTTTTTTTTTTTTAAATCATTTTATTAGTATGTAAGTTGTAAGTTAGGAAAGGTGGATGTTGTGAATGTGAGTGATAATACTGAAAATGACTCCTTGGAGCGACGACTCCCACTGTATTGTCATACTGTAGTAATTAAAATAGGTTTTATCATATCAGCACATTCTTGTAATGTTTATTATATAAAGTGTGGACACTACAGCACAAGTACAAAACATGTCAGAAACTCAACAGTCTGAAAATAATATGGATATAATTTGTACTATTGGTATTAATATTACTTAAAGTTACAAATAATATATCAAGTAAACATGCAAAATAACAATGTAGGCAGACACTGTTACAGTAGCTAACTATAAGATGCAATATACTAGATATTCTCAGTAGAAAAATATATTTGTTCACTTTTAAGTTCCCTGAAGAACAAAGTAATCTTAATATTTGTACCTTTTTTATTAGTAAATATTACCCATTAATCTTTTTTTCTCCAAAATTAGAAAAAGCAGCATATTTGGAAGAGGGTAAAACCGCAGCACCATAGATCTCTGAAAGTGATGAGTTGACTGCACCAAATCACAACGAAACAAATGTCAATCTTGTGCTCATCTAAAGTATTTTAGACGACCATCATGACAGTCAATGCACATGCGCTTAGTACGGTACATATTTACTGTTCACAGACACACACACACACACACACACACACACACACACTGTACCCACCTTTTATTGTACTTGTGTACACCGCAATAATAGCACGTCTACAGAACATATCTATGGTAAAAAACAAGTGATGTTTACAGCTCAACAACGTTCTGGTTTGACTGTAGTTGACTCAACGTTTTCAGTAGCCACTTGTGAGTTTTTGAGGTTTTTCAAAAGTTGAGTCTTATTTGTTGTTGACAGAAAACGATGTTTGGAAGTATTGACAGTTTTCTCTCGAGTTCAGTTGTCGTGCTCCGGATGTCTTCCATTGATGTTCCCTACTGACGCTGCGCGAACATTTCTGCGCTTTTAAAGAGAAGCAACTCAGCTCCCATTATTGAGCAGGCCCAGTAGCTTCTTGGGGTCCATCCCCTGCTGCTGGGCCATCTTCTGCACGTCAAAGCCCATGTGCTTCAGGAACTGCATGGCGCTCATCTCCTGCCCCGTCAGCTGGTCTCGAATAGTCGGACAGGAGGGATTGCAGTGAGGCCACGGGCAGCTGTCAATCAAATGTAACGGGCAACCCCTCGCGGCGGGTGGCGTCTTGTGCCTGTGGTGGTTGCGGTTGCTGCCGTTGATGTGGTGGTTGTCTTGGAGGCCTCGGTCCCAGCAGTGGAGGGCTCTGGGCAGAGAGGTGCCTTTCACCTGAATGTCCATCCAGGAGCTGCAGGAAGAGGAAGACGCACAGTGAAGAGAGTCACGCGTGTGGTGACAATGTGAAATCCGCATACTCTTTGTGTTTTTAAATGATTATGAGGATTAAGAACAATGTCACACAACGATAGAATTGCACGATATGAGGATGTATGCCACCATGATGTCAGAGAATGACTTTGTTAATATAACATACATGAACAAGTTTGAAATTACTTTTAGGAATTGTTAGCAGCTTTAGTGGGACATTTTACAGTTGACAAATTGTGTCAGTGCCCTCTGCTGGACAAACTAAGTAACAGTGACACTGTTTAGAAGGTATCTCAAGACATTTCTTTGACTGTCTAGTTATTGCTATGTTGCAAATGATTGGATAACACTGCTTCATTTATAATATTGAATGAGCAGATTTGAAACAATTATAAATGGAGAGAACCTTGAAGGTGTATTGGAAAGTTTTATTTACTTACGTTCTAGTAATGAGTTCATGTGACAGACAGGCTGGGGAAAACATCGCCCTGCGATTCAAAACACAGAATTACAAAACAGTCTTGTTACTTATAAGTTATAGTTTAGGTTATATAGTAAACAAGCAGCATGCAGCCATAATTTCACACACTTCTTCAGCCGTCTAACTAGCTGCCCCTTCATTCACTCTTTTAGCTGCAGGAGGAACTTCAAAAAGAGGCAGAAGACCGAGGGGAGCAGGAGTGTGTGAATGTGTGTGTGTGTGAGAAAAAGAGAGAGAGAGTGTGTCTTACGGGACGTCGCGTAGCGTGCTCCTCATTTCCTGTCCCAGGTGCTGTATGTATCTCCACTGGCCCTCGTTGACGGGCTGCCCGGTCAGGTGGATGTTGTCGACCGTCAGCTGGGCCTCGTCGAACAGCCACTGCACCACGAACACCGGGCCTGTACGGGCGGAGAGGGTGCACTGCAGGTCAGACTTCAAGTGACACACCCGCCTCTGTCGTTTGCATCTACGTGAGCCATGTGGAGGAGCACTCACTTTTTAACATGGGGAAGACTTTATATCCAAAGAAACAGTTCCACTCCTCTCCCAGATGAGCCTGCCTGCAGCGCTCTGGCACCACACCGCCCCAGTACCTGCAAAGTATCATCTCCGCTTTACCAAATCTGTACTGCAATCTCTTCACCTGTCCATTCACACCATCTTCCTGCGACCAGCGGTCCTACCTGATGCCTCTCTTTATGGCCTCGGTGGGGGCACAGCTGATGGGGTCCAGGCAGTCTGTGAATTTGTACTGTTTGTTGTCCAGGAACCAGCCGGAGTCAGCCAGGCCCCTGACCTGCACCCCTCGGTGGCCCTGCGAGTCCAGCTGCGCTGCAACTTGGTCCACGTTCAGCAAGACACCTGTACCGCCCGCACTGGTGACAGGAAGTGAGATCAGAGGGGCGCAAGAGAGGTGCTATCTTTGGTGAAACACACACATACAGAAGGCAAATTGCACACATCGTGCAGTACTGACCTGCTCCCTGCCAGAAGCAGAACCTTAGCGTTGTCCAGACCTTTTGTCAGCAGCTCATTCACCACCTCCTTAATGATCAGAGAGCCCATGAACGCATAATCACCTGAGCATGAATGCTTAAGGTTAATTGGGTGGCCAAATAAATGAGCAGAAAGTCTTACATAGACTTTTATTTAACATTTATATATCTGCAGTACACCTTTTAGCCACAGACGGAGCCTGAATGTATTCAACGTCTTCTGATAATGAGTAAGATCATAAGGTTTATTATGTGCTTATTTTACAGGGTTTAATGCAAAAGGCCCATTAATGTATCCTTAAAATAAAAAAAACACCTGACAGATAACATTGAACTATACTCAACTTGACAATTAACGACTAGTATATTTGTTTTAGGCTATTGCGTTTTAAAATAAAGAATTTATCTTGATTTTATGGGAAATTCAAGACATTTAATTGCTAAGTCTGCCGCTATATATAACTCAGAGACTGGGACCTCTGCACAGCTTGTGTGTTGTTATTCATGAACCTGCCGAGTTTCAAGCGATAACACAATATAATGAGTCAGACATTGTTAAAGTTATGGAAGAAGTTGCCACTCAACAAAGGCACAGAAAACTAAACCA
This sequence comes from Clinocottus analis, assembly GCF_023055335.1. Taxonomy (NCBI): domain Eukaryota; kingdom Metazoa; phylum Chordata; class Actinopteri; order Perciformes; family Cottidae; genus Clinocottus; species Clinocottus analis. Next base: position 4,222,045 of record NW_027176009.1, on the reverse strand, counting down.
ATCCGTTTGCTCACATGCTCCTTTTCTCTGCCTTTAAATAATAAAGCAGATCTACGAGCTCACAGCTGATCCATTGTGTCTTACTGTGGTCTGTCTTTGGCGTGGCTCCGCTCCACACATCGCTGGAGCAGTAAGGGATGAAGCTGCAACAGAGAGAGAGCAACACTTTACTCTTTTATTTGAGCCAGTTCACTGACAGCTGACCGACACAACAGCTGTACAAACAACAGCCAACCTGACTGTGTGACGGCAGACTGAACACAAACAAAAGTGTGTGTTCAAAGACAGAGCTTTTGTGATGAGTGTGTATCTTTCATTCTGTCACCACGAGTTGCTGCAACAGGATCAGACTGACTGTTGTCAGGCACTAGAGTGGTCATTTCTTCTTTTTTTTATGTATGAAAGGATAATAAATGGCAAAAACATGAACGGTAGGGGAAGCAAAAGTACAAGTTATGTCTCAAATGTACTTATTGTAAATGGAAGTAGCAATTAAAGTGAAATTATTTACATCAGTAACTAATTCAATGCAGAGAAGTAAAGATTTAGTATGCAAAGTAAATTCTATAAGTCACCTTCAGTGATAAATTATTGACCTGTATTGACCTGAATTATGGACCTGTCCATGTGAAGTAACAGTAGTTTTAACTCCTGATGGGAGCACATTAAATAAACATTACCTCTTGAATGTTGAAGCTTTCAGTGTAAAGTAAACACATACATGTATCACAGTAAAGACAATAGCTTCACAAGGTGGAAATAATCCTAATTAAAGCACCACAAGTCCCAAAACAATGTCGTAAATAACATCCTATTTTGACACAAAGTGAAGGAGAGACACAAGTTCTTACACCACGTTGGCGTTCCACCAGTGAGGGTTCTCCTCCGGCTGAGGAGACAGGATCCCTGTTCCTGTGAGGAAAAGAAATAAAGAAGGTGAGATCCAACATTTACTACTTCACTTTGCTGACAAATGTCCTAATCGTGAAAGAGGATAACATTATAGGCTACTTGTTCTGTGTTTGTGTGTGTGTGTGTGTGTGTGTGTGTGTGAGTGTGTGTGTGTGTGTGTGTGTGTGTTCCCTGTGGTCAATAAGTCATTAACTTTTCCTGCTTTGGTCAGCAATTACATGCAGGCATTGAAGAGCTCTGTGGCTGCTGCTCTGGCCTCCAGTGTAGATTGTACACAGAGAGAGAGAGAGAGAGAGGAGAGAGAGTCATAAACAAACAAGGAGTCTCCTGATGGCCGGAGGGGGAAAAACCCAGAGAGTTTGACTTTCAAAGATTAATGCAAACTCAGCTAAAGAGGAAACACAAACATGTCTATGAATCTCCTTCATTCAGAGGATTTCTTTTTTTTTTTCAATCGGGGAAAGTGAAAAAAACCTCTGAGAGTTTGCAAAAAGCTGCAGGAACCAACACTGCCGTGCGTGGACATGTTTGTGCACAAAATATCTGCTTTGTTTGTGCTGCACGGGACGTTTGTGTGTCTTGTTACCTGTTCTGGTTTGCGGCCACTTGGTGGAGCTCATCAGTCTCCTCATCGTCTCGTACCTGCTGTCACAGGTCTGCCTGTTGAAACAGTACCATCCACCTGAAGCACACACACACACACACACACACACACACACACACACACACACACACACACACACACACACACACACACATGCGTTAACGTGTCACATAGAGTGGCGTTTCACTGTAGTGAGCTCAACATTAGGTTCATCCTCACCTTCTAAGAACAGCAGCCACCTCTTGCTGCCTTTAGACTCCTTGATGTAGTACCTGAGTAAAGCATGCACACACAGATTAATACACAAACACCACAAGCTACACAACGGGGATGCTTCCTTTGATCCTCCTCACATGAAAGATTTGGCTCTGATCACTCCTCTAAAATACATCAAAGCAGGAGTCTGCTCAGTGGCTTTAACAGCTCAGATTGATTGTTTAAAAACAGGAAAAAAAAAACATGAGTGGAGGAAACTCATCCAGCTGTTGGCAGCACACACAACCAGAGGCTCGACAGCTTGGGTGGCATCTGGAAAGGTCCCTCTTATTCACACAACCACAACGTTTCACTTCATACTGATTAATGTGGTAATTAAATCCTGTTTAATGAAATTAAAGCGTGCCAATAATACATGTTTTTTTTAAAAGGTAAAGCTAAAAAATGATTAGGTTCTCATCCTTTATTTCTAAAGTAATGTTATCTCTGATTTACAGTGTTATATTTAGGTTAAAAATGCAGTGAGCTGCATTACTTCACCCGGTAATAAGTATTGACACATGAAGTATTCATGCCCAATAGACATGATCTATTTAGTCTAAATAACATTAAAAGTACTGAGATGTAATATTTCTGCCACTTTTCAAATCCTATTAAATTGATTGAACCCTTGGGGCTCTGAAACAAGGGGCTTGTATTCATCCCCAAATGTGGCTGAAAGTGAGCTCTTGCATCGATCTGGATGCACAGCGGTCGAGTTATGTGGGCCTTCTGAAGATGCACTGGTACTTTGAGTCAGTTCCTTTGCACTCGTATTATCCTAGGATACGCAGTTATGACTGCATCCCATAGCTGCTGCGAATGACAGCCCAGAACAAAACTGTGGTCTGACTTGGACACGTTGTTACAGTGAGATGATCGTGAGATGGTCCAATTGATGGATTAATATGTATGCAAGTCGTTATGATACATAGATATAATCAACCTCCACGAGGAGGATGGTATTATATATGTCAGACTCAACAACTTTAGTCATTTTCACTTATATCCAATCATCCCTGTAGGGTATATATTTGCCGGTCTATCTCACTGTCTTCACTGAAATCTCGGCTTTTGATCCATTAGGGTCACATTCGCGGTGCAAATGAAGGACATGGACCTAAACCACCACAGTGAAACAAAAGCAATGTTTCAAGCAGAGCATCTATCTTCATGACTTTAACGCCCCCCCCCCCCCTCTTTTTCCCCCCCACCCCCCTCCACACACACAAAAAAAGCACACCACATGTGATGCCAGTTTTTTAAGTTTCATGTTCTGAGTTATAGCTCATCCCACTCACTTACCCGGCTGCTGACCCGTCATTGCAAGTCACGGTTACGTTCTTTAAAAAGTGCAACTTCATGTCTTGGTCCAGCTTCTGCGCAGAGCACGGGTACAGCGACTGCGCCAAGTTCTTTATCTGGACCATGAAGTTGTCCATGTTCCCCTCCACGGCTGTAAAGTCTAGCGGGAAGCTCTCTGCTCCTTCCACCCGCTCCCTGTGCGCCAGAGGCGGCTGCGGCTGCTGCTGCCGCCGGCTTTGCGCCCAGCCGCCATGGAGACTGCGCGCCTCCACCGGTGCGCTCATGTGGATGAAGAGCAGCAGCAGGCAGGGGCGCACCGCGGACAGACCGGCCCAGCGCATCACCACAATGCAGCTCTGCATGTCTAATTGTTACTCAAAAACGTTTCTGGAATGTGTGTCAGGAACTTCAATAAAACACTACGTTTAAAAGTCGTTACAAAAGTGAGAAGTTCTTTGAAAACGCACAGAGACCTTTTTGGAGTTGTTGCCAGGTGAGCAGAATGAACACAGGTTATCCATGGTGCCTTGAGAGATGGAGAGTTGGTTTAAAATTCACCTCAGATGCATGCGCGGTCCCCACATCACTTTTATCCTAAATTCCTGATGAGCCAGTCAATGCGTCATTACGCGCGTCGTGGAAGTCCCTGAAGCCGGTCGTTCAGCCCAGTGACACTCCTGACTCCTGCAGGTCCTCATGAACTGCCTCATGAGCTTGGGACGAAGTGGAACTTTATTTGAAGCCCCCCCCCCCCCCCCCCCCGCCTCGTGCTCCTTGCCCCGCGTGCTTCTCACTCCCGCGGGCCAATCGCTATTATCGTTGGCTGATGCTCCTCGCGGGGCGTCGGTCTCACACCAAGAGTGTGTGTGTGCCTGGCACGCCCCCTCAGTCGGTTCACTCGATGGTCTCTTTGATGTAGTGTCATCGTATGACCAGGCTGCCTTTGAAGTGTCTTTGATTTAATATGGTGTGTGAGGGAGAAGCGCAGAGGGTCACACCATGCCGCGCAGTCCAACACAAACACGTCTCCAGTGATGTGCATGTTTAACACTTAGAGAAGGGGCCGTTGAAATGCATTTCACAGGTATTGATTACCTAATATGGTTTTGATTAAAAGCTTTTCTTTGTATTTTGAGCTCATCAAGGTTCAGAGCAGCTCGTCAACTTCCAAGAATAAGTGAATCCTGAGGGTTGGCCCTCGTCGTCTCCTTAGACGTAGTGAAGAAGTAGTGAGTGGCCTGCCATTCACTACTTCTTCATTGTTAATGTCAGGAAAGGCTTTTCTGGTTTCAACTTTATGAGCTTGAAGCACTTTGATGGAAAGGTGTCCACAAAATCTGTCCTAAATCTAAAATGACATATGATCTGATTTATAAAAGCTCTACTTTTATTCACATCAAGAGAAACGGTTAAAATCAGTATGATTTAAACCAGACCCAGCATCCATCTTGAAGTCTGACATTCAGCAACACCATTCCATTTTTGTGTGTGGAGTATTATGCAATTGAGGACATTAAGTTTTTAACAAGTGCATTTGTTGCCATTCATTTATTGATGATTAAAGGCTTTTTCGGTGATAAATGTTGTGTGAAGACACAGATGCCTTTTTGTGCTATTATGCTCCATCCAGGCAGTTTTGAAGTTACAGAGTGAGGAAGGAAACTGATTGTTTGTTTGTTTTTTCAGACGGTGGCAATTTCCCCCCAGAACTGAGAACTGTATTCACCCCTCCCTCCCTTTCTCCCTCCTTCTCTCTTTCCCTCCTTCCCTACCTCCCTCCCTCTCTCTTTCAGGTGGACTCTGACTCCACATGTGGCTGCAGCGGTAACTCAGTCGGCTGTATGCCTTCTGAAGCTCTGGCTTCACACCCATCCATCTGTTGGCAACACGTGTTGTGTTGTCTGTCCAGTCTAATTTCTGCTTTGATCCAACTTGATTCATGCTGAGAGAAAGCGGCCTTGATTCTCATGTCAGTGGAGGTCGTCTGTCAAACTATAAAGTCAGCCATGTGGAACAGATTGGATGTGTTGTTGCCAATGCATAGCACATTCCATTAACATATAGCAAACCCCCAAAATTTATAATCAGAACCTTCATTTACTTCCATTATAGATTACCAAAAGAACAAAATCTAGCACACAGACAAGATGAATCCATTTTGCTCATGTATTTTGGTCAACATGTACACTTTTATGTTTTTTTTAATAGCATCTTTATCCATTACATTAATAGCCAACACACTGCACTTCCAATAGTGTTTAACACCATTGTTTTGTGAGTGGGTATAACAATTGTTTTGTGTGTGGGTATAACACTGTTCCTGTCCGCGTATACAATGTTGGTGACCTTGTAAATATTAATAACAATCACAATTTAGAAACTTAACAATTTATGAAGCTAGACACAAACAAAAACAACTGTATATGATACTAATATATACCTTAAGCGCTTTTTCTCCTCTATTTTTAATTATTAATCTAAAACGGACCCTCATCTTGTCTAATGCACTGGTTAGATTTTGTACCTCCATAAAATATTTCTGCACTATTAAAGGATGCAATCTTGGTCACCTGAAAGTTCCTTCTCTGAATTCAGCTAGTCCATGATCTACAATGAGAAGGAAGATAACACACAAGGTGCTCAGCAGAGAAGAAGTTTGACTGAGAGGTGATATATGGTCTTCTTCTATAGATAGATAGATAGATAGATAGATAAATAGATACATACATACATACATACATACATACATACATACATACATACATACATACATACATACATACATAAGTACTGTGACACCCTTAAAATGGCTTCTGTGGTGATAAAAGCTTAATTTTTATACGTCTAAAGTACCATATGTTTCTTTTCTCATTTATTAAAGTTTGCTTTTAATCTTTAATCTTTTATCGTCTGCATATATTTGTGTGCGTAAAATATTAAAAGCTACAAATGTACACTTTCTAATTCTTGCATTCCTGGATGGTTTCGAAATTATCTTAATATAGCTTACATTTGTGTTTTATTTTATGTTTGAAATTTGATTGCAGAACGTATCCGCCAATAAAGCCGATATTGTGTCAATAAAGTTTATTCAAATAAACACCGCTACGTCACGACACACAATGGCAGCCAGCAGCACAGCTGTGACGGTTCTCGTTCCTAATGGGAGAAGACAAGTCGTTAAAGTGTCCTCCAACACACCGTTATTACAGGTAACGCGTATTTTAAGGGCATATTTTTTGACACGGACTGATTGTTTTATTCGGTTCTTTTGTCTTCAAACCAGAGCAAATACTTCTCCTCTTGTTAGCTCGCTCGGCTAACAGTTGTTAGCCGGTGACAGATCAGTTTCTGTGCTCGTGCAGATGAAAGGAAATATTTTCTCAGAGGTTGTAACTTTCTTACTGGGTTCATATTTTCTATCTTCAGGTGCTGGAGGATGTCTGCAAAAAACATGGATTTAATCCCGACGAACACGGCTTGAAGTGAGTATCAGTTGGTTGATGCTCGCTGCCACAGCACTGTGTCTAAGTGTAGACCTGAGCCCAGACTGCTGTGTCTAAGTGTAGACCTGAGCCCAGACTACTGTGTCTAAGTGTAGACCTGAGCCCAGACTACTGTGTCTAAGTGTAGACCTGAGCCCAGACTACTGTGTCTAAGTGTAGACCTGAGCCCAGACTGCTGTGTCTAAGTGTAGACCTGAGCCCAGACTGCTGTGTCTAAGTGTAGACCTGAGCCCAGACTGCTGTGTCTAAGTGTAGACCTGAGCCCAGACTGCTGTGTCTAAGTGTAGACCTGAGCCCAGACTGCTGTGTCTAAGTGTAGACCTGAGCCCAGACTGCTGTGTCTAAGTGTAGACCTGAGCCCAGACTGCTGTGTCTAAGTGTAGACCTGAGCCCAGACTGCTGTGTCTAAGTGTAGACCTGAGCCCAGACTGCTGTGTCTAAGTGTAGACCTGAGCCCAGACTGCTGTGTCTAAGTGTAGACCTGAGCCCAGACTGCTGTGTCTAAGTGTAGACCTGAGCCCAGACTACTGTGTCTAAGTGTAGACCTGAGTCTAGACTGCTGTGTCTAACTAGACCCTGATACGTAATTGATCCTCATCTGTGTACTGATTTTGGGTTTAGCATGTAAAGCCTGAGAGTAGTGAATATTATTCTGTGAGTTTAAATGACTGCTGAAACTAGACCGGCTGATGAACTGTTATCAGTCGTTGTGATCTGTCCCAACTTATTTAGGGGAGTTATTCAACCGTAGGGTTGAATTCAAGCACTGGATTTTACTTATTAGTGAGAAAAACATATGTAATATTCTTTTTACGGTCATTTTGATTATGTTTAAACTATCGTATACAATCTTCAGTTGAGCAAAAGAAAGACATTAAAATAACATCTGTTACTTTAGTTGCATTGATTTAATTCACCATGGGAAGCTTAGTTTCTTCTTGTCTTAATTTTAATAACAGGAGGACCCTAAGGATGGTTATATTATTAAATGTGATGGTGCTCAGTATTTCTTTCATTATCTAAGAACGTTTTGTTCCATCATCCTCACTCTCCTCTCTTCTGCCATCAACATTTGACAGGTTTCAGAGGACTGCTGTTGACCTTACATTGCCTTGGAGGTTTGCCAACCTGCCCAACAATGCGAAACTGGAAATGGTGACAAGTACAAGGAAACAGAACGTAGCTGACAGCCAGGTTAGTTAAGATAAAGTGCAAATCTGTGTGAGTGTGTGTGTGTGTGTGTGTGTGTGAGTGAGTGACATACAAAAGCAGTGTTAAATGGTCAGATCATATGGTTAAGACACATAATAGCAGTCATGAGTGTTCGACTGTGTCAGTACCATATTTGTGTTCGTATCAAGATTGTCTGCTCGTCTGTAACACCAGTAGCAATATAGTACACTAGTAACTCTCTTCGCAGACCTGACTTTGTACTTTGTTGAACTGAAAAATGTAAGCTTTACACATACATCTGGTTTTAAACGTGGATTTTATTTGTTTATTTTTTAATTGTGTGCAAAACCTGTAAAACAATGAACAGTTTGTTGTGTTTTGATATATGGAACATCTTTAATATATTTCAATTGAATGCGCTGGCTTTTATGATCAAGATAATTCAATAATTGGCTGAGATCTCTTAGTCAGTACATATCGACTGGGCAGTGTGAGCAAAATCAAATATCACAATATTTTTTTACCAATGGCTACATTGTGGCGTTTACTATTGATGCTTTTATGAAGTATTTGCATCCTTTAAAATCAAGAAGAGAAGACACTTATGCTACATTCACACCAAAAGAGTTGTGAATATTCGCGCTGTGTTTACCCCGTCAGTTTACTCGCTCGACTATAACGCTACAATCACACCAATCGCTTTGCGGATGTAACGCGCACCTGAAAGGGGGCGTGGCTTATCTCTGTGGCTTATCGTCGTAAAATCCCCTACTAGCGCTACTTCAGGTGGACCAGTAGGACAATGGTGATGACGGGCAGAGCTTCTCAACGCTTATGTAACTCAGTGCCACACAAATATTTCGCCAGAGTTGGATTTCAACTCACGCGAATTCCCTCCTATTCTTCGCGCTGCCCAGCGGAGAATTTGCTTTTTTGCAACCTATTGCGTCTGTGAATTGACTTTGCATGTAATCTACACGCGTGTCAAATTTGCAACGCTTTTGGTGTGAACGTAGCAATATGCCATATTATGGAAATCCCAAATCTAGGGTAATATTTTAGACAATGATTCTACAAAGAGGCATTAATGCACTTCAGTGCTCCTCGTCAGCGACTCCTCGAGTCTGTGACCTCTACTGGGTTGACGAACAGCGTTCTGACAAAGGATATTTACTCATTTTGTGTCGTAATGACGGTGGCAGACGCTGCCTAACATGTCGGCCAAAATCTCCTCCAGTCAATTTGAGATCTGGGGACTGTGGAGGCTTTAAACTCATGTCATCCCTGTATGGAAGCATCTGCATTCAATTCAGCTTTTTAATGCTAAATTACTTATTTCCTAGAAACTCATGAGCACATATCTACACTCAATTTAAAGTGGTGCTGTTTTAAAATTCTTTGTGGTGAAACTTTTACATATTTGTCGATTTTTAAGTTAAAAAATAAACAAACTAATCGATTATTTGACAAAATTGTATGTGTTAGTCGATTAAAAAGTTATTTAGTTGAAGGCAAACTTAATACCTTCACACGGGCTTTTATTGACAGTACCTGGATAGTCATTAGTTCTCCTTCTGCGTTTACTCTGATCGGTATCCAGATAAACACTTTGTTGTAGCTGAGCTGTAGTTTCCTATGACATCATGAGTAAAATGCCGGCTGGGTTTGATCTGTTGTTCTTGTTCATTTGATGGATGGTTGACTGTTGATACCTCACAGATTTTATACGCTGATGCACACCGACTCGTTAACTTTCCAACATTCACCTCAGCCAAACTGGTGTGTGAGCGAGTTTCATGTTTAGCGGTTGACAGCCAAAGAGCTCCTTTCATCTCGCCCGGTGTGCCGATGTGCAGCATGCTTTCTATGCTGGACAACATGGTTGTTGAGTAAACATAAACAACTCGTAGAATGACTCAGACGGAGAAAGAACAACAGAGACTTGCGCTGATGCCTGGTGTTACTCACTTCCAGACTGAGGCCCACATGTGCAGCTTAATCAGATTTAATTATCAAAGAATATTCTTCCTGCAAAAAAGGCTTCAAGACGAGCCAAGCGCTTACAAATGGCCACCTAGAGAGAGTTTAAATACTTAATGTGGAGGGTTTCATTCCTGCATTTAGATAACTTTTGATTACGCATTCCTTCAACACGAAAGGTTAAGATGCACTTTGCATCCATATGTTTTACATTTTTTTAAAGGCAAGTCAAATTATTAAATAATTGAAGGAAAAAAGTCAATGGGACACTTAAAGTGGTTCCCTTTTTTTTTTTGCTTCAGATTTACAGTTTCATATTTGTTCCAACGGAATAAGGTCTTGATGTAGTATTTCATTTAAAGGAAAGTACAAATGAAAAAAAAGTCTTTGTCTGATGTTTTTATGTCATGTGTTTTTTTGAATTGATCCTTTTTAATGGTCCATTTTCTACAATCTCATAAACATAGCAAAATCTGCCACAGAGAAACCTTTTTAGTGGCCTGTTTTGTAATTAAAGTACAGTCGACAGCACCTTTTAAACTGTTTGTACTATGAGGTTGGAGTCCCAGCTCAAGAGATGTGGATGGATTGTTATTGATTTTTGGATCATGGACACTGTTTTTTATGGAAAGTGTGTTTTATGTTGTTTGACATGCGTTTAGAGTGAAGTTGTGTGTGACTAGTTTCTTTGCCCTCAGGTGCGGATCGCTCTACAGATGGAGGACAGCTCTCGGCTCCAGGGTTCCTTCTCCTGTGGACAGAGCTTGTGGGAACTGCTCACACATTTTCCAGAGATCAGGTGTGTGTGAGAGCTTGTGTACAGTGATGGCTTTAGGGTTGCAGTTAAAATGAAGTTGAGTTAATGCATTTCGTTAAGAGTTAGAGGAGCCGCTGTTCCTCTGAAGTGTATTTCTCCGTTCTGTATTCCAATTTCAAGTTTCTGTAAAGACGATACTCTGTGTTAGTTCACATAGAAACACAGGTTTCTCTTGTGTACTGTAAGTATTTTAACATCAGTGTTGTATGGCAAACTGCTCCAGATACCCAAGCAGCTCGGTTGTGGTTGTTATGGTAAAGAAACCAATCCGCTGTGAATCCAAAATGAATTTTCTCGATGTCAATGATCGTTGCTGCAGCTCGGCGCTATCACACGTCACTGAATTTTAAGCTCTGTGATCGGATGTTTCTAAACCAAAATGCAGCTTTGGTGATCCAGTAAACTTCAATTTCTGTTCACCGGCTTTTACATTACACTTTTTTCAAATAAAAACATTTTCCGCCAGAGTTGTTAATCTTTAGTACTGATGATTCAGGATGGCCTGAAATACTTTCTCAGATTAAACTAAACTTAAAAAACTAACATTAGTTTAAACAAGAACAGTTTGGTCACTGGTGCATAACAGAGGAACACAGTTTGTGTTGATTGCGTTTCATTATTTTATGTGTTTTTACATATGTTTCACATTTCACTAAATATTGACTACACGTATTATTACGTACATTGACTGCACTGGTAAAGTGCTTGAGATGGTCCTCAGAGGTATAGACAACGTTTGTGTTTGCTTTTCCTATCCACTGGAAAATATAGGTGTTATTGTGTTAGAAGCACACGCACACACAGCTGTTGCTCAGTGGTTCCAGCTGTGCGCTCCCAGGTGCACATGCATCCGTCCAGCCCTCATCTCTGTTAATGACATCACTCCAGATACTGATCCTTTTCCTGGGAAGTGACGCTTCCATGAAAAGAAGATTCGCTCCACATCAGCGTAAAAGCTCTGTGAATGTTGTGAAACTGAGGGGAAAGCTTTTCAGAGCTGTGGAGAACAATAGTAAAACATTTAGGGTTCAATTAGCTTCTATGTGGGATTGTGCTCACATGGGTAGCACATGCAGACACGCCAGTGCATCGCATGAGGTTTTATTGTAAAATCAAAGGGCTGAGAGAAAGTCACAAATCACTCGCCCTTAAATTTGATCTGTTTTTCTTGTTGTTTCCATCTAATTCCAGTGTGTCCAAGTTGTCTGAGTCAGGATCCACCCCTGTGTGTGTTTACATGAGAGATGAGGTATGCAATGTTCCTTTTAACTCTACATTCATCAACTCTGCATTAATGGGTACTAAGGTGTGTGTCTGTGCGTGTAGGTGAGCGGTGAAGAAGCACTCAAGAAGACCACTCTGAAGTCTCTGGGTCTTACAGGAGGAAATGCCATCGTCAGGTAGGTTGTTTGTGTCCGAACAACATACTGCACACACACAAATCATGTGAACTTGAGCCTTGATGATGAAGCTATTTTTTATTTGTTTAAGGTTTTTACTTAAAAAGGTCAAAGCACAGGGACAAGAAGATAGCGAGGAAGCCACTGAAGAGGCTGCTGTGCCAACCAGACCTGTTGCCAAGGAAACCACACCTAGCCCATCGTCTCAGCCCGGTCCTTCTCCCTCACATCCGGAAACGACGACAACAGATGCGACAAATAAGAAATCAGACCCCCAGCGTGAAGTCAAAGCTCACATTGCTCCAACTCCCGCTCCCGCCCCTTGCAGCAAACCTCCTGTTCAACAGGAAGAGGTTCCTAAATCCCAGGATGCAGTTCGGCCAAAGACTCCTCCTGTCGGGAGCGGGACGCCACAGGAGGATGGCGAGGTAGCGGGGCCGTCGGGATTGAACTCCCAATCATCATCCTCCTCCTCCTCCTCTTCCTCCTCCGCGGCTCCCTCTGCTCCTTTCATTCCCTTCTCTGGAGGCGGTCAGCGCCTCGGGGGTCCACGGGGAAACGCAGCGGGGCGCTCCGCTCCGATCACGTCCGTCGAATCACCGAAAGCCAAGAAAGCTAAATCTAGCCCCGGTTCCAGCACCAAGGTAATATTATTTTAGGATACAAAAAAAAGATCATTCAAGATTAAAAAAAAAAAAAAGGTTTATTTTTTTTAACGTTCAGAAAGTCGTTCGTTCAGCAGTTAGTTTGCCCAGTCGTCATGAAATCATTTTCTCTTTGGCAGAGAAGTGATGAGATGGTTAAAAGCTGCAGAACAGTTGAGGATTTGGCCAATTTCAAAACCATAGACCCTTGCAAGTCAATATTTTTCACTAATTATTCAGTTCCATTAATTTTCATTACAGCCTGAAAAATGAATGTCCTGTTAACTTCAACGCTTGGCTAAGTTTGAAAACAATCTTGTTAGAAGCACGTTTTATCTTGCATTTCTGAAATTTCATTGCTTACTGAAAAGCTTTTTTGGCTCGTGACCAAGGTGCCTGGTAAGAATCAAACTGGGGACGCTGTGGTCATGTGGTACGCTCAGCCAGCAGGGTGCCAGGTACCACAGCGTGCTGTCTCACTGGGTTTGAGGTTGACTGATGTTTCTCGTGACCACATTTTCATGCCTGCTTCAAGGAGTCGTATCAAGTAAAAAAAAAAAAATCTCACCACATTGGCAGATTGTTTTATTTCATATAAGCAAATCATTGCCATTGAGATCGAAGGTTGTTTATTGACCCAGAAACGGGTGGACAGTTTCTGCCCAAGTAATGGAGTAAAACTGGTGGCCTTTTCTGATCCTCACGCAGCGTCAGCCCACTACCGACCAGCTGGGCGAGGACATGGATCTACGGGAGGAGTCCTCGGAGGTAAACGGATTCATTATTACCTGTCAGAACTTTCGGATGTCTCACCTGTAACATGTCTGTTTCAGTTAATCAGCTTTCCTTGTTGTGTGTGTGTTCGATTTTAAATGAGCATTAGATACAATGTGACTCAGTAACTCTGACAAGTTTCATGACAAATAAATGACTTCCTGTGGTTTTCATCGTCCACTGGTATGCACCTGCCCTTTTGACCTCACACAGTATCTTTCCTTCCTTTCCTTCACTTCCTCAGCCAGCAGAGAGGGAGCCTCTCATCTACCACCTGGACGCAATGGCCCTTCACTCTGAGGACCACAGGGATCTGCCAGACGAGTTCTTTGAAGTGACGATGGACGATGTGCGTAAGCGCTTCGCCCTGCTGAAGAGCGAGAGGTGGGAGAAGGACGTGGATGGAAGTGGTTGGGTGACTTTGGGTCAGAGGACTGCGTGTAATATTTAGTATAAATACCTTGTTGCTGCAGAAACGCGTCTGGATCAGATGTGTTCCTGCACTGTTTGCAACAGATAATTAGTCAGTTTGGCATTCGGTCCTGCGGTGTTTTGTCGATGTACAACCCTTAATTGCAGAATACCATGGCAGTGATGAGAGGCCATAGCTAGGGAGGATGCCTGGCATCACTGTGTGCGTTTTGAAGTTCCTTTTTTATTTATTGTGAGTTTGAAGGTTTTATTTATTTATGAGCGCTTCTTCAAAACAGATGCAGACAAGTTTATGCTGTGCTCTTTGAAAGTGGCCCCACCAGACTACAGCTGCTGAGACATTGTGTGTGTTTGCAAACATTTACTCATTTATAACACACCACGCACACTACAAAAGCTTCTAAATATGGCATACAGGGAGCAATTAGTAAGCCTGTTTTGTGTAGACGTTTATCCTGCAGACATCGACCAAACACCGTTAGGTTGAGACCTCATCGCGCGCATCCTTTAATCTCCGTCTACATTGACTTAGCTGGCTGCCTCATGGCTACGCTACTACTGTGTCGATGACTGCAATTACCAAGGGGGGAATTAAGCCGACCACAGCAATTCGTCTCTGCCTCAGTCACGCACACCACACACGGCCACACACGAGTGAGGGTAGAAGATTAAACATTGTCTGCTCATCTTTCCCATTGTTGATTCCGCTGTTTGCTTTTCGTTTCACTGCTCTTTTTGTTACAACTGCCTGTGTCTGTTTCTCCCCAGGAAGCTACTGCAGGAGGCGCCGCTGATGACTAAATCTCTAAAGGAAAAACAGATGAAGGAGAAGATGGAAAGATATCCTAAAGTTAGCACAAGGACAGACAAGTCTTGTTTTTAAATGGGTGCGTTAGTGTGAGATATACAGACTTTGTATCACCCGCTGCCACTGTGTGTCTCCAGGTTATCCTGAGGGTCCTGTTTCCAGACAGACATGTTCTACAAGGCTTCTTCAGGCCTCTGGAGACAGGTGTGTGGGTATTTGTTGGTGGAGCGTGTTCATTTCAGCTGGCTAGCCACAGGTATGGCTGCAATGTTGGCGCTACTTGTGGCTCCCTCACCACATTTATGACTCTAGCCACACCAGAGTGACAGAGAGACAGAAATAATGAGACAGGTCTGTAATTCCAGGGATTAAATCCACCCCAGCCGCAACAGCAACACAACAACCAGCAGAACAACAAATCTGAGGGGAATTCCATCTAAAAAATGAATTATCCTCCACACAGTGACTGATGGTGCAGATTGATATGTTTGTTCATGATTAAGTCTGCTTGTTTGCTTTGTGTCCAGTTGGTGCTGTGAGGCATTTTGTGAGGAGTCACATGGAGGATCCTCAGCTCAGTTTCTACTTGTGTAAGTCGCATTTTACTTCACACTCATTCATCACAACATCATTGTGCATACAAATCCAGCCCTGTAGCTCCTTTTGTGAAGGTTTGATCATCATATTAGGAAAAGCCCGCAGTTTATCAAGTAGTCTCCAAACATCAGCCTCAATATATTTATTAAATTGACTCAGTATTGACAGTATCAGTCATGACTTCAGTGAAGATTTTAATAATGTTCCAGCGCTAATTTTTTACTTTCTATTTTTCAGTCATCACCCCCCCAAAAACCATCCTGGATAACCCCTCGGCTACACTGTTTGAGGTGAGTCTTCAGGCAGCACCTTCTTGTCTCTGCAAACACAATGATTTGACTCAAACAAACGAACACAGTCAAACTCCAGAAACAGGCACACAGAGACAGACTGTAAAATGTATCGAGTGGTCCCGCTCTCCTCTTCAAAGCGCCAACACATTCCCGTTCCCCCCCTCTTCTCTCGCTCTTTCCCTCTCTCACACTTGTCTCCCCCCTCTCCACTGTCCTTGACCCCAGCTGGGCTTGATTTTTCCCAGACTGGCACATGGGGTTAATACAAGCCTCGCTTTGATCTTGACAGACACACACGCACACACACACACACACAGACACAGAGAATTGGGCAGCCTTGATGCTTTGTTGCCTCAGAGTTCAGAGCAAATCAAATAATGAAAGAGCGAATACAAAACAAGAAGTTGCTCTCTTGTTCGGTTCATCAGTCTGAACCCAGACGCCCTCGTAGACTCTCCTTGTTCTTTTATTTTTAGATGCATTATTTCAGAACGGCAAGAACATTTCCCTTATCAGTTCCTCCTGCTTCTTTCTTCTGACACTTTGACTCAACTTAAAGTAGACGGAAAAAGAAGTGGAGGAACGAAGGGGAGGAAGACAAAGTTGTTTGAAGTGATATCACGTTGTGATCGTGTTCAGCTCCTCAGAGGCACTGGTACAAAAGATAACGATCCTCCAAAGCACACTTTGAAGTGTGTGTGTGTGTGTGTGTGTGTGTGTGTGTGTGTGTGTGTGTGTGTGTGTGTGTGTGTGTGTGTGTGTGTGTGTGTGATGGAAGCCCTTTTGGTGCCATGATCACTCTGAATCAAATCTCATGTTGCCCGTCTCTCTTTGTTTTTTTGTCTTTGTGTCCCTTCCTGAACTCTCTCTGCTTGTTTGTCACTGAACGTCCCTCTCCTGGACTCCAGCTTCCTCTCTCCTCGTTCTCCCACTACTGTCCCTCTCTCCGAGGCGCACCCTCGTGTCCTCATGTCTCTATCCATAACTTAACACACATATATACACACTCTCACTCTGTCTGGCTCTATTTCTCTGTCTATACATCAATCTTCTACACGGACGAGTAATCTTATTCTGTCCCTTCACACACACATGAATGCACACGCATATGTCTCTTCCTCACACACAAAGACACACACTTTAATCACTTTGTGTCATGTCAGGAAAGGAATGTTTCCCAACCCAGAAGCCTTTGATACCAGGCATCCCCTCCCTCAGCCGTCTCTCCTGTGTCTTCCATCAGGATCCGTTCAGCCTCCCTCCATTCCTCTTCAATGTTTTTTTTACACTGCCTCTTTTTCTTTCTCTTCTCGCTCACACACACACACACACACACACACACAGTTGCCCTCGAAGTGCCGCTGCCAGAGAAGCAGGAATGCCTGTTGTTTCACTGCAACACATTGTTTCCTGCTCACAGGGCTGTGATAATAGCAATTAGGAGCGAGGGTCCCAATTTAGCAACCAGCTAGGGAGTGCTGGCAGTGAGAGGACCGTGTGTAGACGGGTTGTAGTGGAGAGCAAACCCGCCTCATCCCAGTGACAGACATACTTTCTTGTGTTTGATATGGTGGATTTGAAAGACTGGACTTGGAATGATCTTTATCCTGAGTTTGATTTTCAGAGCATTAATATAGCAGCAAACAGCTATTTGCTCTGTGAAGATCTAGTGGAGCAAAGTCACTCTATGTTTCTGATTATGCTTTGATTATGTAGCCAGGCCAACTGCGTGTGCATGTTACTGCATATGAGTTTCTCTGTTGTGCCCCGCTAGCTAGTTAGCTAGCTGGCTAGCTAAGGGCCAGCTCAAGGCCGACGGCCGCCTTACTTTCCCTCCCAGGTAAACACTGGTAAACTTCTAGCTGCCGGCTCAGGTGGAGGCCGTAGATAGGCTCTAAATTGCTTTAATGTGTAATTCATGAAACACATTCCCAGTTAGGTTTTTGTGTAAAGTTGTTTGCCTCTGCTGTTTGTCACATGCCCAGCAGCTGAAAGTCATTTTACAAGTACATCATCAATCATTAAAACAACTCAACTGTGTTCTTCTGTGTTGTGCATGCAGAGAACACTGTGTATCTTAGTTTGTCTTCTTCCTCTTAGTCACAGACACGTGCCCTCCTTGCCTGTCTGTCTGCGTTTCTACCTCATAATTGTACGGTTGGTAATATATCTGCCAAGAAAAAGGTCCATTATAACCATTAAGACGTTTACTGGAGAAAAGCGTTGCGCTTCAGGGGTGAGAGTGTTTTCACTAGCCATTTGATTGTTGCTCATTTTATGGTTTCTTCAAAGAACCTCGGCCACTGGTGCAGATCCCCGAGCAATGAATCATCTTCAAAAATGAACCTGACTCTGACTTGTATGCGTTGGCAGAGAGGCCATTTGTTTGAATTTTTCCATGTTTTTGCAGAGATTGACTTCATGTATTTTGATGGCTTCTCTTCACCCTTCCTCTCCGTCTGCAGGCCGACCTGTTTCCTGGCGCTCTGGTGTACTTTGGATCCGACGTTAAGACAGGTTTTTGTCTTTTCGGTTCTTTTCTTTCATATGCTGATTTTGAATTAGATACTGGTGTATTACTGAGGAATGTTCTACAGCCAAACAATAATGTGTCATTGTGTCCTACACAGATTTTTACATGAAGAGGGACCTGCTTGATTCCTCAGTCTCGGCCTTGCAAGCAAATGAGTCCATTGCAAGGTATGTGTTCACATGTGTGTCTGGCCGTGCATGCATTAGGGTGTCTATATGCACTTGTATCCTGCGGCAACAAGCCTATTTTCCTGTCACAAAGCTGTCATCATTGGAATCCCTTTGAGGTTCAGCCTAAACACCAGGTGCCCTCCACACACGCACACACATAAGCATAAAACCATTGTCCAGTCTTGCTAAAAATAGAGCACGTTTCCCAAAAGTGATCCCCACCTGTTGTCCCTTTTTTGCTTCTTTAACAAAGTGTCACGACCCGGCTCGGGCGCCGCGACACAACGGGAGACACAGCGTTCCAAGCAAGAGGATTTATTAATCAACTAAGGCGGCTGGCGATGCCCCAAAACAACCAGAAACATAGACAAGCGTAGACAAACATAGAACGGCCTCTCCCTGGCTTGCCTCTCCGGGACCATGCCCAGCGGTAGAGAGAGCCAGAGAGATCCCTGAGGTGGCGCTTTAACCCCCGCAGAACACCGGGCCCAGGTGCTTCCCATTAGGATGACCTTCCCCCTCCTGCAGGTGCTTCTCATTAGGGTGATCTCCTTCCTCCTGTTACCTGAAGGAGACAGACAGGCAAACAGACAGACTAGGAGACCGTAACACAAGTTCATCGCTCTTCTGTTTTAGAAACTAAGATATTTTGAACCCCCCCCCCAGCTGCATGCTCCATTCCCCAACACCCTCCTCCAGCACTGAGGGCTCAGAGGAGCCGCTGCCTCCTCCAGAGCCGAGGGAGGACAGCAGCGGGTCTACACAGCGCGAGGGAGCCTCGTCTGCACACACCAATTCTGCTAAACCTGCCAGATCCAACCCGGGAAAGATGCCCAAGTGGCTCAAGCTTCCAGGTGAGAACGGACCAACACTCGCATATTTATTCCAGTCACTTTCACACCTGCAGGTTGGTTAATTTGGTCCAGACCAAGAGGAAAAAAAAATATGCATTGTTGCCTTAATTTCAGGCCTTTTTTATAAATAGTGTAAAAGTAACTCATTGATCTGACGGTTAGTTACTGTTATCCTGCATCATCAGCACTGCATGGTGGTGTATGAGACTATGGGACACTGAGGAGTTGATGTTTGTGATGAGTGACGTGAGACAGACCTCGACTAAGAGGGGAGGAGTTCAACGGAGCAGGTGGAGGTCGTCATGCTGTGGACTATGGAGGAGAGGTCCGTTTCAGTGACTGAACTGAAGAATGAGTGAGTGGCTTGGAAGTAGTGGAGGGTCCTGTTGAGGGCTAGAGGGAGGAGGCAGCCAGCTTGTTGTGTATTGCAATGATTTTGTCACTAAAGGATAGAAATGAGAATTTGCTGGTGGTGAAGATGGTGTTTATGGGCTTGAGAAGTTTGTTGGTGGTGAAGTGTTTTGGGGCCAGATTGGATGATGAAGGTATAGTGAGAGGAGCGAGCGGCATTGAGGGCATCTTTATATAGTTGTTGGTGGAGTTTGAAGGCATCAAGGTGAACAGTAAGTCCGGTTTTGTTGGCAAGATGTTCCAGTTGACGGCCCTGGCTATCCAGGCAACCTGCCTCAGAGCAGTCGCGAGGAGCATGGACAGGAGTATCCAGCAGGGAGCTGGCTGGCTTGTCGGTCGTCGCCGTGTAGCGAGAGGCTGCCGGCTCGTTGTCCAGGGAGTAGATGACGGTCGCAGTGGAGAGCAGGTGCAACAGATAAGCAAACGAATCCAAAATGAAGCGTTGCAGTAGAATTTAAAAAAAAAAAACAGACGAATGGCGACGTACGGCGATTAAACTTCACTATACTGATAAATAAATAACATGTATTTTAAATGGTGAATATGGTTGTAAAATCTAACAAATTGTGCCAGACGGGGCAGCGTTAGACTCGCCAGTGCCCTCCACCCCCACCCTCCTCGAGCCAAAATGCATTCCTAAAGATATAAAGTAACTCACCCCTCCAGCTGTCCTCAGAGATCACGTCCTTTTCTTTTCTGTAGGGGCTGGATGGGGAGTTATAGGCTCCATGTGTGGAGCTGTGTAGTACAGCGCGCGCACACTGTTTGTCAGTCACTGAATATGTCCAGTCGTTTGTCTCATTTATTAGCGATATTAAAATGCTAGAGTATTGGCAGGAACTGAGATTAAAGCCGACACGCTTCCTGTCTTCGGTCGTCTGAGGACTTTCTGGCACGCCGATAAAAGCTTTCTTCTCCATCCTGCAACAAGATGATCAGCATTGTGTTGACTGGAGTTATTACAGGTCACATATTGCAATGCAGATTCTGTGTCTCTGGTTTTATATTCAGTCATGTTGTCATATTTCTTCCTGTACAACACATTGAAGGGAATATTTTTATGTTTTGCTGTGTTCTTATATATAAGGGTCTGATAAAAATGTCACCGTCCTGCCTTAGTGTTAAATGTAAAGGTACAGCTATGAGACTGGAAGCTTAGGCCAGCATACAGCTGGCTCTGTCCAAAGTATGACGGCCCTCGACCAAAGAAATGTACTCACACTTTCTAACACGTCTCATATTGTAGCTTAACAAAATTAAACAAGTGAACTATTATTCTCTGAAAGAAACATTAAGACTTCATGATATTTAAAATGAACACCAATGCTAAAAATGTTACTTGTTGTTATTCCTCAGAGATATTAACTACCGTCTGCTGTTTTTTTTCACAGGTAAGAAATAGGACTGTTGCTGTGTGGCGACGGGAAGCCGCTTGAAGACTGAGGGCAAATAAACCTTCGCTGCGCTTTGAAGAATCAACTCTGTGCCAGCAGCGGACTAAGTCCATCATGGAAGAAGCTTGCACTTGACTAGGTTTTAAAACTGCCAAAGTAACGAGACAGAAGAATTTAGGATTGTTGCGGTTCATTCCTGTTGATCTCTTGGAGGAGAGAGTGTTAATGATGCTGCTTTTATTTAGCAGGTGAAAATGTTGTGGAAAGTAAATAAAGATGGTTGTACTAAAACTTTCTTGTATCGAAGTTCAAATCGCACATCCTGCTCTCGTCCAGTTAATTCAGACGCAGAGAACCAACTAGTTTTATTTCCATCGCTTGTTCCTGTCTATTAAAGGCTGAGAGCTTTTAGAGTCCACTAACTCTCCATCCAGGAATTACATTATATACATTGTTTTAATTGAAAATAATATTAATTTTGATAGACCAACATGTTTGTTCACGTAACTAAAATGGATCAATAATGGATAACAAAACTCTGATAACCGCTTTGCTGAAGTTAACTAGCTTTTGCAAAGTTGTAGAAACTCTCAGCTTTTGACAAATTAAAATATTCTGATTACACCTTTTTTATAAGAGTATTTAACCCCGTATGTTTCCAAGATTTATTCAAAGGTAGCAACGTGTATTTGCATTTTCTTGTTCCACACACTGACTTCCAAGGTGTCATGTTTTGTGGTTGTTTGTGTGTCCGTCCGGTCTTTTGTCGTAAACGTGCACATCTATAAAACGCCTCGATGGAATTTCTTCAAATTTGGCACAAACATACACTTCTGAATAAAGTTTTGGGGTCACTTAGAAATGCCCTTTATTTTTCAAAGAAAAGCACTGATATTAAATATTAAAAGATAACAGATTAATCAGAAATACACTACATTTTTAATGTGGTAAATGACTATTCTCTGTGAATTGTCTTGTTTTTAATTAAATATCTGGTACATTGTGTTTGCGTATCGCCTTAGAAGATAGATATGTACTTTATTAATCCCCAAGGGGAATTTTTTTTGTCAAAGTAGCATCTTACATTTACAGACATCAACATCAATGGAATAAACTAAACACACAAGATAAGTAATAAAAGAAAATAACAAATTGTGCAAAAAAAACTTGTTTGATGTTGGCACAGCTGAAAACAGTTCTGCTGGTGTGAAAAGCTATAAAACTCTCCTTCCTTTAAACTAGTTGAGTGCCTGGCAGTGGTGGAACGTAACAAAGTATTTTTACTTAAGTACTAAACTTCAGTACTTCCTCCACCACTGGTACCTGGAGCATCACATGTGAGGGTTCGATGAGACTCTTTAGACTCTTAATCGTTCGATTAAACCTTTTTTTTCTCCGCTTTTATTTCTGTAGTTTCTGCTCTTTTCCTTTTTGAAGGTTGTAAAAAATAAATCACGACAAATTTTATTTCCACAATGTAAAGAAAGATTGAAAACAAGTTTTTTTTGGAAATGAGTGCATGGTGGTGGTGAAGAGCAGCTCAACATGTTTCATATGCCTCCGTGGAGACCACAGCTTTGATCTAACAGAGCAGACCTCAGGAGGCACGAATCCATGCAGCCTCTGACTCGCACTAACCCAACCGTCCGCAGGTTTTGGTAAACAAGCAGCGTGACATATTCTCACACACTTCTTCAGCCGTCGCACCAGCTGCCCCCTCATTCAGTCCTTTGGCTGCAGGAGCAACTTCAAAAAGAAGCCAAACACAGAGGGGAGCAGGAGTGTGTGTGTGTGTGTGTGTGTGTGTGTGTGTGTGTGTGTGTGTGTGTGTGTGTGGTGGACGTATGAGGGAGGAGTTGCATTCCTTCCACTTGTCACTAACACACACACACACACACACATTTTCTGTTTCCCTTTTGCAAATTAATTACTTCCAACTGCCCCTGGAGTCTTTGATGCCAAATAAAGCCACGTTGAACTTGCAGTTTAAACTTTATTCTCATATCTTCCTCACACATCTGGAGCAGATATCACATGAAGATGTATTCGTCGCTCCCATGTCGCAACTGTTGTTTTAATCACAGAGTAACGTTCACTTATGACGCAGACAAAGCTGGACATTGACAGGCTGTACTGGACTGCTGGGTGTCAGGTGGGTTCATCTGGATCATTTTTCAGCTGCAGCGCTGCTGCTTTGCTACAATAGCGCCCCCTGGTGGCAGCTGCAGCAATGACGAGGGGTTTCTCTGAACCATTACTTTAGTTAATGTCATTAAGACACAAGAGTTAGATGTGATGTTATTTTAGTTATGTTAGCCTGTTTTAGTTGTCAGTTTTCCATAAAGTTTAGTTTGAAAGTAGTTTCACTTTGATTCTGCATGTGATGTGGCTCCATTGTCCAGACGACTTTTCAGAAATGCTTTTAGTTTATGAAGCTGCTCAGATCCTTTTGTTGTTCTTGTTTAGCTGTTCCACAAAGCAGAACAGAAACTTGTGGTGCTGCTGCTTTTAGCCGTTATGCTCCGAGCTGTTGGCAGAGTCTTCTAGAGAATATGAGAAAATATTTATATTTATTGATATCTATTCAGTCTGGTTTTTGTTTCATAATTGTGTGATTTCTATTGTTATTGCTTATTTCTACCTTGTCTTATGTGTTTTTAAACTTATTTTATTTCTTATTTTGTTTTGCTCTGGTTTTACATGGTCATTTTATTCAGTGTTTATATATATATATATATATATATATATATATATATATATATATATATATATATATATATGTATGTATATATATGTATGTATATATATGTATGTATATATATGTATGTATATATATGTATGTATATATATGTATGTATATATATGTATGTATGTATATATATATATATGTATGTATGTATATATATATATATGTATGTATATATATATATGTATGTATGTATATATATATATATATGTATGTATATATATATATATGTATGTATATATATATATATGTATGTATATATATATATATGTATGTATATATATATATATATATATATATATACATATATATACATACATATATATATATATATATATATATATGTATATGTAAGCTTTATTTTGTGTGCATTAATGTCTTTTTTTTATCGTTTCAATCATTTGTAAAGCACTTTGAATTGCATTTCTTTGCCACCAATAATGAATGTCAGTGCAGATTTAGAGCAGGATGTCAAGTAGATGGAGTCAGAAGAACTGCTTTTCCCCCTCTGGACGGCAATAAACTAAATATTGGCCAATTTACACAACCCTCCACCACCTCATCATGTCGCTGCCGGCTGGAAGTCAACACCTCTGCCAGGACAGTCAGGGTGGAGGATGTGGGGCCTGCATCCCTTTGGAGCAGACCCTCTGTTTGAGCAGCAAAGATCAACCATGGCTGCTTCCACCTTGTTCATGGATCTCTCTCTCATGTGTCCACTCGATAAAGTGACGATAATAATGATCCTTCATTTGAAGAGAGCTTTGACCCCTATCCTATCACATGAAGCCAAACACAGACACTTAGCTGATCGCCTTCCATTGCAACTGCTATTAAACCAGAGAAGAAGAAAGAGACACACAAAACTTAATTAGAAATACGATCCATTTAATTAGAGTTGTGTTTATTTGTTGGGCTATAACAATGTTTAGATCAGGCTGTCTGTGTTTCTGGTGTCAGGCCAAGCTCCAGCACAATAACATTGAATTATAGTTAATTGCAATGTAAGCGAGATAGCTGTGCACACGTGTGTTTGATTGTGTTTATGTGCGTGTGTGTGACTTCCAGCACTGCAACACAATGCATGTTTTACTAAAGAGACAAACACACAGAGCAGGTGATGAGACAATCTGCAGTGCTGTCATCCGTCCACCAGGTGTCAGGCTCTAATCAACCTGGAAGACTTTCTTCCTGGGTGTGGAGGAGCAGCAGGTGATGGACAGCTGACACGCAGGTCTGCAGAGAGAGAAATTAACTAGAAGCTGATCACAAGGACGGGAAGTCACCATCACCATGTGTGGCACCTTCTTCTTCTTCTCTGGTTTCTTTGAGGCTCCATAAATAAGAAGCCTTCTTGGGGAACCAGAGGAAAAGAATCTTCTGACACAACATCCGGTTCATTGTCTCCAATAAAAAAAAAAACATTTTTTTGATTTTGAAGGCTGACTTTAAAATGGATGAGTGTGGTATGAGAATATTTATACAGTTTATTGTATTGCTCGGATCTGAAATCTCCCTGGGCAAGTCCCGTCTCCACTGCCAGCTATGCCATTTGATACGTGCCACCTGACTATCTTAAACTGGTTCAGATCCATGCACTCTGTGACACCACGGGGTGTCAGCTTTTGCACCTCATTCCACAGGGTCGGTAACGTGTCTGCATGCCCCGACTCCACGCCCAACCACATGTACACATCCCTCTGACACTCATGTGGTCATGGCCCAACCCGAAATAACTTCCAATCTGGTCTGACTGACCGGCAGCCATCCCTCCTCACAGCACGGGGAGAAACACTGAGGAAGGAGAAAGTGTGTGAGGAAGAGTGTGTGACAGAATGTAAGAAGATGAGAGTTGACGTTTAAGGAAAGCTGACGCTGTCTTAGACTCACATGGTCACGAGGATTCACAGTGTGATTGTCGTACAGCAGCCGATACAACACAAACATATTTGGATTGTTGATCCAAGAAGATTCTGACTCTGGACTGGACCATTTCAGCTGAATGGTTGGACCGGAGTGGACCATGTATGTAGCAGCTGCTTCCTCAACTTGACCGACGACTGTTGGATAACCATCCTGGACCCACAGGATCTACACGTTCTTTGAATAGAAAAGACAACTTGATGGTTGATGAGTCAGTGTGATCTTCAGCACACATCAACACACACCAGATTACAAGAGCAACTTAAAACACCTGAGACTCTGGATATCGGACCACACGTTCATCCAGGATGCTCCATTTCTAAAGACATCTCTCTAGATGTCACAATCGCATCTTTTGCACCCGGACGCTTTGCCTCTTGTTTTTGTGTGAACTGGTTCGGACTTCGGATTTGGACTTTGAACTCGACATCATCCTCATCTGGACATCCAGAATCCTGAAGGTTTAACCCCTCGAAGAACTCACTGTACGCTATTTATTTTGTCTTCTACACTCACCAAGTTATGGATTCACAGGGTGGTCCATACCTCAACATTAGGGCCCTCTGCTCACCTCTGGGTGCTGCCCGCGTTTGCCAGTTAGCCATGGGCTGTGCAGTGATTGCCCTGGTAATCCACAATGCCGGGTACAGTGGCTCACATGGAGTGTTCTGCATGGCGGCGTGGTGCTTCTGCTTCGCCATGACGGTTGTGGTGTTTTTCCTGGACGCCACTCGTCTCCACAGCTGCCTCCCCATTTCCTGGGACAACCTCACCGTCACATGTGCTGCCTTTGCGACGCTCATGTAAGTCACAAGTTCAGTTGGGTTTGAGGTGCTGAAGTCTCGTGGCTCTGCTTCAACACCTCCATGTAACAAATGTGTATCCGCCAATCCACAATTCACAGCCAAGATGACTTGACTCTTTAAACATCAGACCCAGACCAAACTAAACTTTGAACTCTGTATATAAATAACATGTACTGAGGGATACCGTATCGTTAGGCTGTGTAGGTTTCCCAAAAATTATGTTTTCAAAAATCTAGGTTGAGTTACACAGTCACAATGTTAAAAAGTGGTAATTTCCTTATTTATTGATTGTGCACTGTCAAAATATGTCATAGACCAGCACTTGTGTTTGTAAAGAAACTTTAAATCTCATATATAATGAATACATTTACGTAAAAAATGGATCAAGTGATTGTGTGAAAGCTGAAAAGTGTCATTTGTAGCAGCAATCCCTCTGAAAAGGATCAACTGACTGTTTGACTTGCGGTCCGGAGCAAAATTAGCCGCTAAAGAGCTCCCGTAGATATTGGTGAAGAGCAAAAAGCTGAATGAATAGACGTCATCAGGTGGACGACTTAATGAAAGCTCATGCTGCCGGAAGTGTACATAAAACACTACAAGTGCACAAGTTAACTTTATTAACTGTATAAAGTGATAAATGTTAGTTTTATGTTTTCAGCTTGTTGTGCTGCCACCAAGTGGCCAAATAACTAAATCGATTCAGATTTAAGATCCACCTTTCAACCGCATCTCGTGGTCTATGTTTGCCCCACTTCTTCTTCTTCTTCTTCTTCTTCTTCTTCTTCTTCTTCAGGTATGTGACAGCCTCTGTGGTCTACCCACTCTTCTTTGTCCAGTCTGAGTGCCCCTACGCCGGCTGTGAAGTCAGAAATTTCCGCATCGCCGTGACCGTGTGCTCCATCCTGGGTGCTCTGGCCTATGGGGCTGAAGTGGCCTTGTGCCGAGCCAGGCCAGGCCAGGCAGTGGTGGGCTACATGGCCACCGTGTCTGGCCTCCTCAAGGTCGTTCAGGGCTTTGTGGCCTGCATCATCTTTGGAGCGCTGGCCAACGGGAGCGAGTATTCCCGTTACGTCGCCACGATCTTCTGCGTTGTCGTTTACGCCTTCTGCTTTGCTCTGACGGCCCTGGTGGTCGTCATGACCGTGTGCGGGCGGACGAAGGCCGTGCGCTGCTTGCCGTTCGACCGCTTTGTGGTGGTGTGCACCCTCCTGGAAGTTCTGCTCTACCTGAGCGCATCAGTGGTGTGGCCGGTGTTCTGCTTTGACACAAAGTATGGCACTCCTTGGAGACCGTCGTCGTGCCCTCAGGGAAGATGTCCGTGGGACAGCAAGCTGGTGGTGGCCGTGTTCTCCTGCGTCAACTTTGCACTGTACGCGACAGACCTGATCTACTCACAGAGGACACGATTTGCCTCCTCGCATAACTCACGACGAGTGTAGCATCATATGGAAGCTTAAAATGATCATATTGGCTTAACAGGGCTATGTTATTAATCTGCTTCCATCTTGATTTTGTTTGTGCATTGAGTTGATATTTAAAGATGGAAGTTATTGAGGGGGCGGTGGAATCAAAGATGTTCCTGGACATCACTGGTGCGACACATGGTCCAACTTGGAGGAACCCAGATACCTCGACTTCAACCTGAAACTACTCTGGAATGTGAAAAACGAATGTTTAAAGCTCGGATCGCTGTGCCACACCCCGATAAGGTGACACCCCATCTCTTCAAGTCACCCACGCAGCCGGGTCCCACTGGTATATCCTGTCAAACCAAGACACTCCCACTATTATTGACCAGTGGCATAACCCACACACTGCACTTTCTGCTGCTCAAAGAATGCACAAGGTCTTCAGTATAAATAGCAAATCTAGCATTGGCATCTGTGGCATCCCAGTCATCTGCGAACCCCTCACCGACGATTTAAGGACATTACCTTGGCTGCCAAAAATAAACACGAGCCGTCTGCACTCATATTGAAGCAGTGAGACAGCATTTATTAGAGGCTGCTTCATCAAGTCCACTGCTGAGGGGATCTGCAGGTCGAGTCTGAACGTGGTCAGTGTGACGGAGACGTCACAGAACATGTGACATACTGTATGTCCTTGAACGACAGGTAATATGTAAAAAAAAAAAAAAAAAAAGATATTTATTTTATTTACATTTACACTGTTAGTTATAAATCTGCGTCATTGTTAGAGAGAACGCTCCGGGAGAGCGATGATGTAGTTTAAACCCACACATGAGTGGGTCAAACAAACACCAAACTTCCAACCAGGAGATGAAAGTTGAAGACTACTGTTGAATTATTTTTAAGTTTTATTAGTGATGTGTGTAATGTGTTTACTACTTATGTTATGTTGTTTACATTTTACTTATAGCCCAACCATGTTTTCTTTTTGAAACCTAACTAAATGGTTTTTGTTGCCAAAACCCACGCAAGGGTTTTTCTTTGAATTTGGCAACGTTAACCATGTGTAAACTGGGACCGCACGCTGGGCTACTCAGTGTAAAGTGACATAAAGGAGTCTGACAAAGCGTCAGTATGTGAGGAGTAGGAATGACGATGCTCTCAGCCGCAACTTTGGGCAGCTGTTTTCAGTGATGAAGCTCTAATATCCTGTTAAAGTCTACCTGTCCAGCGCCAAACAGCAGACAGACACAGTTAGTGACTAGCTAGCAAATATAGCAACGCATTATGGTGCCGAGAGAGACAGAAAGACCCTCCCTCAGGAGGCGGTAGAGACCAAAACCGAGCTTAAAGAGAGTGAACAACAGACTTACAGTCACCCGGTGACCAGAAACTGGACACATCTTCAATGCTATTGTTGCTTTGTGTCTGCTAGATGTTTAAATAGGCAATTGATTGCTAACAAGTTTTCTACATCAACTTAACGTAATAATATTTAAATGTTGTGTTTACAGTTTTATTGCAACCCCCCAGACATAAGACATGAAGTCCAAAAATATTCCAGATACAATACTGTACTAATGTAATAAGCTGCCCGTGTTATTTAAGTGAAGTAAGACTCCAGCTGCCTGAACTTCAAAATGCAACTGTGTGATCACCTTTAAATGTAAACCTCAAATAATGTTCAGTGTGTAGTTTTGTTCATAATATGTCTTGGTTATGCTCCCTGTTTTGTTACTATACCCTTTTTATCATCTTGTCTCGGTCACCTCCACTTGTATCAGTTTTGAGTTAATGCCTGATTTTTGTTTATAACCCAACATACACGATCTTTGACCAGCATTAATTTGCTTGACAGTATATTTTTTTATACCCCAGTATCCTCACACACTCTGGGAGTAAAGGAGAAATAACAAAGGCCTGACACCTTCTCTGTCAGCACTTTAGTCTTCTTGTTTCGCAGGAATATAACGTGAAGAAGACGTCTAGCTGCAACAACTCAGCCTCAACAGTGACTCCTTGTCCTTCTCCTTCTCTCTTGATTAACAATGCTCTCTCTCTTTCCCTCTCTCCTTTCAACTCTGACTCTCTCACACCATACAACCACCCTCTCTTCCTCCTCTCCACCCTTCACTCCTCTCTGCTTTGGTCACTTCATCTCTCTAATCCAGGATCAATGTATTCCCCTGTCACAGCTGTGAGTGCTATGGATGTATTATATTAAGTCCTTGGGAAGCCACTGCGCCACAGCATGCGTAAAGCAACCTCTTGGTGCTCAGCATTAAATCAGTTGGCTGCCCGAATCTATCGAAGACCTTATTGTGTGTTTTAGAGATTTTCTTTTCAAGACGTTGTGCCAATACATTTTTATAAATTAGTAAGTAAATACAAGTAAACAACATGTACAAGAGCAGATGAGGACTGTGTTATACGTGGGTTTATGTCAACCGGTGGTGTTTTTTTAAATTAGCAATTAATAAAGGTAAATAACACTGTTTGCATTATCATCCTCCTGCAGTTATTTCCATGGACTGGTCCTCTAGAGGTATAATACTTGCTTTGCACTGTGACGGATATTTCCAAAGTAGGATACAACATCAGTGGGATATGACAGAGTCCAGAGAAAGCTGCCACTAAAAGGGACGGACAGCGTGGCCACACTGCAATCTGTATCTCCATTAAGGCCTGTGTGCGCTCTGTTGCTCTGCAGATCCCCATTTAGCAGCTGTTCCATGCTCGGTACTCACTTTACTTCTCACTCCTTGCGGGCCTCTGTCTTAAACATAGCTGCACCCCCCCCCCCCCACACACACACACACACATACGCACACACACACACAGCCAGAGTGTATGAACTCGTTTGACAGAGATGATTAGCGACAGGTGTCTATCACAACCTCCCCTTCCTGATTCCATAGCCACGGGGTCGTGGAGGGGACTGCTGGCTCGCTGTCATGACTCATCTCTGCTGGTGTGTGTTGCTGATGTCAACTCCCCCCTCTCCCGTAGGTCTTGGCTCTTGTTCTGCCAAATGTTATTGTGGAACAGTTTCAATGGCTAAATTATTGTCCCACTGATTTGCACTGATTGCTATATTTTGTGTTTCCAAATAGGCTTATGAAATTAAATAAAAGCTGTAAGTACTATGAAGTGAGTTCATCCCACAGAGAAATAGGCTCTCTCAAAATCTTCAGGGAATTAAAGACATCCTCGGTAGATAATGTTATGGAATTGTGCACTGATGCAAGCGTCGTCTTTCATTTTACTGATTTGTTTATTGGTTAAAAGTGTATGGTTGTGGAACTGGAACATAACTGAAACAATTTTACCTCAAGGATTTCTCCCTCAGTAAACAAACACAGCTGCTGTTCACATTTATTCCCAGCAGAAGGTCAAAGTACAGAGACGACCAGCACGCCAACCTTTTAGATCTGAGTCACCGGGTTGGTGCAACAGCAAACACCGAAAAACAGCACAATCAACAAATATCCTCTTGTGACTTTGTGGCCACAGTTTGTGGCTATTTAACCTCCTGCGACTTTATAACAAAGAAAATCTTTCTTTATGCTAAATACCTGCTGAACTTAAAATTGAAATAACAAAGAGGTACAACATATTTGATTCTCCACGTGTTCTTTGGGGAATTTCACTATGATTTGTCCGTGAGATTTTGTGATGAGCTGAGGGAAATGCTTTATTAGATTTGGGGTTTACATGAAATTGAAAGCTGACATTGATTACAGTGGATGATTTAACGCCACTGCTTTGTATTCATTCCTGTCTCGGACTCATTCTTGTCACTCATTCTTGTCTCAGACTGGGAGACGTATGCACACTTGGGGAAGATTTTCTGTCGGTGTGATATTAAATATGCACTTCTGCTCTCACTCAACAAAGCTACTTCACTCTCTCTTGCTTTTTTTGTACGTTGTCTCACATATGCACACACACACACACACACACACACACACACACACACACACACACACACACACACACACACCTCTGGGCCCTAATCACTTCGAGCAACAAATTGTTGTGGATGCGTCACCTGGATCCACTTGTCACTGTGCTGGAAAAGAAGAAAAACAACTGTTTCGTTTCATGTTCTGTGGTATTTTTAATAAATCTCTTGGGCGTATGTCAAAACAAGAAGGAGCGAATGAGTGTTGTCACGCCTCAGCACACATGCCAAGTCTGAGTGATAGATAGTACAGAAGCAGGCAGTGGTAAATTGACTTTTTGTGTGTGTGTGCTGTGTGTGACTGAGAAGCAGAGTTGCAGGGATACATCACGGACATGTACAGCTTGTTTGAGATTAGGTTCGGAGAATAGTTCTGCGGGTAATTATTCTAAAAGCTGAAGCAAAAAAGGGAAAGGTGCACTATGCCGTACCACCTCATACACTTCTCCATCGGTTTTTATGCACCTTGCAACATCATAAGTGAAGGAATAATCATATTGTTCCTTCACACCTTAAATTTCAGTTTTACACTGACAGCTACTCTGTTTTGAGAAATCCAAAATACTGACTCAAGAAAGAGTTTACATTTTGCAATTACACTTAAAACGTTACACAATTGCACATCTGTAAAGTTAGTTCACTCACAAGAGACAGTTTTTTTAAAATATATATATATATATTCTTAATCCTGACTTTAAGTCCCCATAAGGCATTGAAAACACAGAATCATACATGTGCCATAATGCAATTAGACTTCCTTGTCTCCTAAATGCCACGTCACACCTCTAATTTGCAACGTAGACTATCTGTAAGTTTTTTTTGTTTTTTTTAAGTCTAAAGCCCAAGCGGAGATAACCCTGATGACATCCCCCTGACCCTAGTCTCCCATAGCCAAACCTATTCCCAGAGCTCTGTCAGCGCCAAAAAAAAGGTCTGGCTCCACACATTATATTTCTGCTATGGGGGGTAAAATATGCTCTGACTTTTTTATTTCTTTAAACTAATCACAATGACTTTGCAAAATATAAAGCGCAGATAATGGAAGGGCAGGAGAATGTCGGCTGAAATAGGTGACCAATAGCTGGCTTATACGCAGTCTCCAACTGGTGAGTCAGATGAGACGACTATGACATCAGACTTCTGAAAGCTCTTCAGGAACCACAAAAGATATTACAGGCATTATCGTGTTTTCACAGGCATAATAATACTCCTTGTGACGAGTAAACAGAACTTAAAGGTCCAGTGTGTAAGATCAAAATGTTGTGTGGGCAGAAATGGAATATAACTCATTGTTTTTTTCGTTAGTGTATGATCCCCTGAAACTAAGATTTATTGTCTTTTCCGTAGCTTAGAATGACATTTCTTCACATAGTTTGCCCTGTTGCACTGCCATGTTTTTACAGTAGCGGACAAACCAAACTCTGTCTCTTAAGAGGGCCTTTTAATGTCACTGTACTCTCCGACACACTTGGAGAAGGAGGTGCGAGCCAAGTGGGGTTCATTATTTTGCATTCAGCAACCTCACCACAAGATGCCACTAAATCCTTCAGACTGGACCTTTAATATTTGAACTCAGTGGAGCGCCCCTTTAGAAGACAACAGAATCAAGTGATTTAGTATCTATCAAGCTAAATGATATCCTGGCAATGTGAAGAAGGAAATGAAACAGCCTTTTACACCATGATGAAAGGGAGATAAAAATTGATCGTTGGACAGTTAAAGTTATTTGAACTAGACATCTCAGTAATCCAAAGTACCTTGCTTTTGACCCTGGGTTAAAATAAATGACTATTTCCCTGCGTTTGGGTGTTCACCAGTAGAGAATAAACTTATGAAATCATATCAGCTGCCAAGCTGACTGAAGAGGACGAGTAGTTTGACAGCTGGTGCTGCTGGAAGGCCACGCATTCTGCTTTATATATAGACGGCAGCATATGCAATCCCTCCGCCTGCATTCCTGTCCAACAGCACCATGGGAAAGTAAATGGAATGAGTTCCCTCAAAGGAGGAATACGGCACCTCTTGTAGAGTATAAATTTAGTCTGGCATGGCATGGTATGAGAAACACAGAGAGGATACAGGGAGAGGGTTAGTCCTATTAAAATGTGCACAGGGGAGATTTTAGCATCAAACTGACAGTTACAAGCCAAGTTCACGGCTTAATTTGAGAATATGCATTGGTGAACTACCAAGGGAGAGGCCGCCAAACTGTGTTTGAGATCCGTGGCTCATTAGTGTATGCAGCATCCAATTCTGCTTCATTTCAGATTCTGTCAAATCTAAGGGGAGAGGAAGAAGCACCGGTCGACAGTCTCATGTTGGAATAACAATCCTTCATTCAAATTCAGGTCCCTCAGATATCACTAGGCAGTTGTAGTACCCTGAAGTGTTTTGGTGAGTCACCTTTAAATCTCAATGCATTTCTTGTAAAAAATAATGAACCCTGAACATATGACGGAGTATTTCAAGGAGTTTGCATGTGAAAAGATGATGTGTTGTCACTAGTGCAACATAAAATAAGAAATGTGCAATAATTTCTCTTGTATAACAAAAACTCCACCTACTGAATCACATCTGAAGAATTTTACAGCAATTTAAATTTATTGGTTTCAGATATATTCCATAACAACTCAAATAGATTTGGTCAGAAACTAAGCGGAAATTATGTTAAATGACGAGTCATTTGTCAGAAAAATCATCGTCACAACTAATTTGATTAGAGATTAATCTTTTATTATCTGACTCCAGCATCTGAAATGTCTATGCCTATGCATCAAGGAGCAGTGGGCTGCTGTGCAGTGCCTGGGAGCAACTTGGGGTTCAGTATCTCGCTCAAGGACACCAACCAAACTGCCAATATTGCAATTAAACAAAAGTGTTGGTTGGATTAAACGTTCCATTTAATTATGTAACTTTCAGCTCTGGAAATTGTAATAAACATGTATTTGTTATTTGTATCTAACATTTGAAATACAAAACAATAATACATTAATTCATGAAATATCCAGCACCTTCTTTAAAAGATGTACATAACTGTGAAGTTTCAAAATCATGTCTTCGTCAGGTGTAGTCAATAAAAACGCCATCTGATCCAACTCTGCCCGGATCTGGCATCAATGTGGGTTTATTTTAAAACAGGTCAGGCTGGTGTGAATGTTTTTATGTTGAGTAAACATGACTCAGACTGTAATATATTCTGGTTTGAGTGTAGGTATGTGGGTATGAACTGGAGTGGTGAGGTGTGCCTTCTGTAATGGCTGAAAGAGGCCTGTTTCACAGAATACAGACACACCTGTATACTATAGTTATCTCTAAGTACAGTACATACTAACTGCAGTATGCTCTTATTCTATAGTCAGATAATAGTAAGGGAAGCACTAGCCTACATATAACCTACATGTTGGGTGGCAGAGGGCCCAGAACGACTGATGCAACTGGGCGTGAAGGACTTCAAACCCCGCCCAAAATCTGTAGCGTAATTCCTTATTGGCCAGAAGGTCAGCGTGGGTCTGTCGTGATTGGTCAGTGTCGCTGTCTGTCACAGTTATGGCGCACATGAGGAGTTAAGGGAAGAGGAAGCCACGTTGACACAATAAAGTAGTGTTTCTCTGTTGTTTTTTACTCTCACACCGGAACCGAAACGAACCGTCACGTCGTCAACGTTCTCGAGGGGACTCGGGAAAGTCAGTTTGAACATTTACGGAAAGGTAGGTGAACTATCCCGGCGTTCAATGGATGTGTCGTGTTTCTCATTCATTTCGGGTGATGACGCTGAGCTAACGGAGCTCATAGCCGAGGACAGACGCCCGGCTGCTAGCTAGGACATGCTATCACCCTCCACCAGCATCAACTGGAGAGCTAGTGTTATCGCTGGATACACTAACGTCTGCCTAAAGGCAAAGTCAACAGTGAATCTGGGTTTACGGTCATGAACCAGTGAGTTTGAACAGCAACGTTGCAAACCTAGCTGTCAATCAAGAAATAAGACGTCATCAAAACATCAAGTACATGTTATCTGATAGATTACTCTTCATTCAGTTGCTCCGTCTGCTATAGCCTTTAAATGCATATTCTATTAATTCAAATGTGGAGTAGTTTACAATTACAGTTGTAAATAAGTACATGTACCCACATCACAATTGAATCACCCATGGGTGCTGCCAAGTGTCAGGAGAGGTGTTGCATCATTCTTTCTCTAGACCAGCTCCAAGGTTTTTCCTCTAGCCTGTCTGTGCTTTGCAGTAAGGCATGTTGTGTATGGTGGTGTGTTGGGGGTTTGTTCATAGATTTGTTAAATTGCATGACGGGTCAGTATCTGTTTTTGCAGGTCACAGACGCCACATCATCTGACAGGATGAGCGTTGGATTCATTGGCGCGGGCCAGCTGGCTCACGCACTGGTGAAAGGGTTCACGGCTGCAGGTGAGGCCACTTCTTTATTATGCAATATTTGCCTTGTGATGAATCAATTTACTGATGTCATTGTATATGGTCAGAGTATTGTAATTTATTAAATGTTAATGTGTCCATTTCTTTTGATGTTTGCATTCATTTTAGAATTCACCTTGTTATTTTACTTTCTTTAATTTCCTGATTGTCATCCTCACTCCACTTCCTCCTGTCTCCCTCCTCAGGTGTGATTGCTACACACAGGATAACTGCCAGTTCCCCAGACTCAGAGTTGCCCACGGTGTCAGGGCTGAGGGTGAGAAGACACATTTCTGCCTTGTTGTGCGACGTCTGGAAATAGAAGCTGAACTGGAAACATTGGTGCAAGCGTGGGCTTGTGGAAAGGCGTCTGTGTGTGCATGTTGCTGTGATGAGACCTCCTCTGTCCCCCCCACCTCTTACCTCATTCACATCTCCCCTCTCTTTCCTCTTTCTACCTTAACTGTTTTTTTTTTCTCCCACTGCAGAAAATGGGGGTCAACCTGACATCTAGCAACAAAGAGGCGGTCAACAAAAGTGATGTGCTCTTTCTGGCTGTGAAACCTCACATCATCCCCTTTGTTCTGGATGAGATTGGGCCAGATATCGAGGACCGTCACCTGATAGTCTCCTGTGCGGCAGGCGTCACCATCAGCTCCAT
The DNA here is from genome assembly GCF_023055335.1 of Clinocottus analis. NCBI lineage: Eukaryota > Metazoa > Chordata > Actinopteri > Perciformes > Cottidae > Clinocottus > Clinocottus analis. The sequence goes on along the minus strand of NW_027176009.1, from coordinate 4,185,247 downwards.
AGAGAAGGTTCGCCTCTGTTACAATCTCTCTTGCACTGTAAAGCCTCGGTTGTACTCGCAAACAGACACGTGTATATCTAGACGACTGCGGACACCACAGACATCAGGCTTAAATCAGACTTATTGATCTGTGGAAGTTTCACAAGCTCTAGCTTTGAACACTGTACAAATATACAAACCGGTTTTATGTTGGTGTCATGATGCCTTTGGCACAAGTTGCTGATGTCGGCTACTTTTTAATTTGCCATCGTGTCATTTTGACAAATGCCTGTTCAGAGAGTTTACATGAAGGCACATTTGTGCACTGAATAGGATCGGTGTTGTGTCAAATACTGTTTCCCTCTCTGTGTTTTAAAAAATATATATTTTTTGTCCCTATCACAATAAAGTTTCATCACGCTGTTTGGGCATGCTTCCAACCAGCTAAAGAACATTGTTTTTCATTGTTCTCTATGTATCTGTTCTGTGTTTTTATTTATAGAAGCTGCTTCAGTACCGTGCAGCTCCTAAAGTCATGAGGTGTATGACGAACACCCCAGTGGTGGTGAGAGAGGGAGCCACAGTGTACGCTACTGGGACACACGCTCAGGTAAAGTGTAATGTAGATCCAAGAGTCAAATGTGTTTTTAGGATGTCAGTTTTTGTACTGCATCTCAGACAAAGGTGTTATAAAGGTTAAACAAGACTTTTTGCTTTGACTATTTTAGTGCTATTATTACCAAAATGTTGTTGTCTTTCTTTTAGGCGGAGGACAGCCAGTTGCTGGAGCAGTTGATGTCAAGTGTAGGTTTCTGCACGGAGGTGGAAGAGGACCTTATTGACGCTGTCACTGGGCTGAGTGGCAGTGGACCGGCCTACGTAAGTAACTTCAGAGCTGTGCGGCTGTCAAAAAGGGGTGTATGTGAGGTGGGATGCATAGAACTAGAAGTATAAGATAGACATCCGTTTTGTGTTATCCTAAAATAGACTTTGATAAGAACTCTTTTATTTTTTTGCACTTTTGATTGATGTAAGTATTGTTAATTGTGTAAATCACAAAATGAATGAGTGAACAAATGCTCAAACAATGCCAGTGTTGACAAAGTCAAAAACATAAGATATAAAGAAAATTAAGAAAATCTTCATAGGTTTGAGCAGTAAATGTTTCATATTTTTAACTTGATAGCTGGCTTTATTTTGTGTGTTAATTGAAATGCTCAAACAGCGTCATTTTGGCTATAAGCTTTTAAAATGCTCTGCTTGCTCACTGTCGTTCTGTGGCTGGTAATATATTTATATTATGTTTTCAAACAGGAAAAGCAATGGTAGGGGAAAGAGATCAAATGGGTGTTAGATATTTGTTTTGTATCTCACAATACTTTGGTATGTGTGTGTACATGTATCACAGGCGTTCACAGCTCTGGATGCTCTGGCTGACGGCGGAGTGAAGATGGGTCTGCCCAGAAGACTAGCTGTCAGACTTGGAGCGCAGGCCCTATTGGTCAGTTGTGTTTTCTGTGTGCAAATAGCTATTTGTTTCTCTTTCACTTCCCCTATTCTCAATGTTAAGTCTCCTTGTTCTACTGGTCGGCGGTGTATTTGAAGGCAAAAAACAAATCAGGTTTGAGTTCAGAAGGTCGAGCAAGTCGCCTCTCAATCAGAAGTCAAACTGATTAATAAACAAAGATATTGCTTAAAGGTGCTATGTGTCGAATTTGGCGTCATCCAGTGGTGATGTTGCAGATTGCAAAACAACTAAAACTACTCCCAATGTGCCAAGTAGAGAACTACGGTGGCGGTCATGAAAATGTAAATGGGTCTCTCTCGAATATGTAATATAAACTTATTCTAAGGTAATTAAAAACAATTATTCATAAGTCAGGTGATAAAGACTAAAGAAAACAAATGTAATAATACATTACATTTTTCTCAATAGATCTCCTTCAATGCTACACAATGTTTCTTTGAAGATGACTTGAAACTAATCACTTTAAGCTGTTTTTGCAATCATAGCTGCTTCAGATTTCTTCTCAGTGTGTTCAGCTTCTTTTTGTATTATGGGCAATCTTTTTGTTTTCCATTTTTTATTATTTGTTAAAAACAGTAAATACACTTTGTCTAAGTGTCTCCTCTTTGTACATTTGTCTGTAGGTAACGACAAAAGCACTGTAGTTGCATAGTCATGCTCCCCCATTGTAAGACAACGAGCTGCATGCAAAATATTCCACACGCAAAACTACTAATTGTTTCTACACTGCCATGCATGTCTGCGCTGCTCACATTGCAATGGATGTTTGTTTTCTGTTGCCGAAGATGCACCATGTATCCATGGTTATGTACAAGTAAACAACACAGTGCCCTTTATTTAACCCCACGCCTCCTTCAACTTAAGTTCTTTGTCATGTTCCTGTTTCTCTTCAGGGAGCAGCTAAGATGCTGCTGGACTCGGAGCAGCACCCAGGCCAGCTGAAGGACAACGTGTGCTCGCCAGGGGGCGCCACCATCCACGCCCTGCACGTCATGGAGAGCGGCGGCTTTCGCAGCCTCCTGATCAATGCCGTGGAGGCTTCGTGCATTAGGACACGGTGAGACAGTCGCACATGCAAACTTGAAGTAGATCAGATTTCTCTCTTGCTAATGTTTTTCTTGGCTCCCAAAATTATTCCAAAATGATAGTTGTCAGTCTAGTTGCTGTTGATTATTTTCATTTCTTATTGTTCTCCTTTTTTGATAATTGATTAGTCTAGGAATTTGGCATAATTTTTCAATTGTATAGTGTCAAAGAAGATTATTTATTTATTTTACAAGAATATTAAAAGAGAAACCTTTTTTTTAGATAAAAAAAACAGCTTTTACTGAATAAATGATGTTCAGACATGTGGGCCAGTCATCTTGCACAAGATTTGAAAATGTTTTAGTTTTTTTTATTTATTTTTTTAAGCTCATCAAGACCTGCTAAAACAGGACTAATAAATTATTCTTTATTATAAAGTGCAATTTTCTCTAGGCACTGTTTGTATAGGGATCCAGATACTCTGATCTCCTAACATACAACTTAAAACTCCTGAGCTGACTTCAGGCGCTGTCGTTGTAGCACTGAAGACAATACACACGCATAAACACACACCTCTACATTTGTGCCGTATATCTAAACACTAGCCTTCTCTTTCTTTCACAGGGAGCTGCAGTATCTGGCAGACCAGGAGCGCATCTCCCCAGCTGCCATTAAAAAGACTACGCTGGACAAGGTGCTCCAGCAGCCCGGCGTTACAGTCAGCGGAGGGGCTAATGGGAACGGCAGGTCGGGGCTCAGCCTGTTTAACAATCGCGGCGGCTCCAGTAGCAAGAAGAAGAACTGAGTGCACAGGCACACACACATACACACATACAGCTGATCTTGTCTGAAATCACATCCAAATGACTTTACAATTATTTATTCAGACTTAAGTTACATGCGGACATGAGACCTGCAGGTGTCACCGCCACATTACACACAAACACAGGTGCATTCTGCGTGAGTTGCAGACAGTTATAGCCTTATTGCCTTACTGTCTACACAAAACTGCCTACACACTAACAACTCCAGATACACTCTGTAGAGCAAATGTGCATTTACAATCCGTGGTCTGTCTGTGTTTGGGATCAAGACTATCCAGACTTTTACACAGTAATGACCCAGAGGGCCATCATGGGATCCTGGTACACACCAGGCAGCAGATGGCTGTTGGGACACCATCATGCTCTTAATGATCATCCTTAATGTCTTTATTTTAAAACAAAAATGAAGATGCAATGTAAACCATCTTCACTTCTTTTGTATGTGCTGGTACTTATAATTTGTTTAACCAACAGTATTCTACTGTTAAAAAAGACTGAATATAGACATTGGGAAAATAATTTCACTGCTTTATTATTGGTTTTGATTTTTGTATACGAAGACTGATCTTCATTAATAATATTCCTTCCCTGCAGTGTTGCAATGTTTTTTAGGACAGGGAGAACATTGTGCCTTTGACCCCATGGGACAGACTAAATATGTTTCTCCCTTTTTTTTTTTTTTTTATAAGGTTCATTCCAAGCTTTAAAATTGGGGATGCACCGAGTTGACTTTTTCAGTCCCGATTGCGATAGTAAGCTTCCGATACCAGAGTTCATAATTCATAAGCTGTATGCCTCACCGACCAACACAAAGGTATAAAGGTACTGAATTGTTGTTCATCAAAATAATTGACTCATTGTCACAGATACCAGATACAGCTATTTAAGTGAGTTTTGGACCGGTATCCGATGTCCATCGGTGCATCTCTATTTTGTTTTCCATTATTATTTTCTGTTTGCTAAGGACATCTTGGGTCTCTGACCCCAAATCTCAAACTGTTCTTGAATCACCTGATGTTTTATAACAGAAAGGCACTTTTTACATTTTCTCTCAAAGAAATGAAAAGTTGTTACTCAGAGAAACAAGATCATATGAAAATATCTTCATATAGATTATGATATATTAGCATTATGGCAATCCGTCCTGACGATGTATTTTGTAATGTTCGTCATCTTTTTACGTTACAGTTTTTTGTTTTTTTTGTTGAGGCATATCAACTATTGAGTTGGTGTGCCAGTCAAAAAGTACATATTAAACTAGCAGAATCATGTGTTTTTGTTCCAAAGCTACTTCATCTATGTTGAATGAGTCTCCACTGACTCTCAGTACTCTGGTTGATGGTCATGACTTTGACTCACCAGGCTCATCGGTGTGTAATTAAGATGCGCCCTGACCTGCAGATGGCGCCCTCTGATCAAATTACCCAATTGTGCAATTCCACTCAGATCAAATTACCCCTTCCCCATATCTACTGGTTTAGAGTCATTTTTAAATTCACCCTGGACTAAAGTCAAATTGACCTACACTGGCTCACTTACACGTTTCACCCACCAGTCATTGAAAACATTCTGGTTTTGTCTCCTCTTGCCTCTAACATCTCTTCTATTATAATTAAATTCCTCTTCCTAAAATGCATGTATATGCCTTTGGTCATAAGAGAAACATGTGTTTTTGTTCCTTCCCTTAAGGGGCGTTGTGATTGGATGTTAAGAAAACGCAGTCCAAGTTTAGAAGCTTTCTGTCAGCAGGATAAATGACCATCATCTTAGTGTCGTGAAATTTGAACACATTCATTTACACTTTGGTGAGTACAGTGGTACTCGAACTAGGAGTCAGACCCTTTTAAAGGGTCACCTGATAAATCTGAGGGATGTGGAGATGATTAATGGAAGAGGAGAGAAGAGCCGATGCGCAAAGTTTGTTCAGTCTCTTTTCTGAACTTTTTGTGCCCTCGAAGGGTTTGAATTTTGAAATGAAACTTTATTTGAGAATTTAACCGTAGGTCGTGCTTTTGTAGAACTGCTATTATCTTAAATGAGACAAGGAGCCTCAATTAGACGCAGCCTTTTTCGTAATCTTTGCATGCATGCTTTGTATTTTATAGTCTGTTTCATATGTGAAATCTTAATCTAAAATACGCAGTAATAACCTCAATGGTGTACTTATGTACAGTGCTTTCCACTGCTGGGTGTCGCCAGCTTACAAACTAAATGTCAGTGTGTTCGGAATTGGTGTGACAGAAGAGCCGCTACCTTTGGGTACGTTATGAGATTGCGGCAGACTTGAGCTCTAGATATTTGGGCCCGCTCCTCCGCTCCAGGCTGCTACATTTTGGATTAACAGATGCCACTTTGTGTTGGAGTGAGATAGGCCTGTCGGTCTATTCAGGCAGCACACAGGTGCATGATGGCGAAGGAAAAATGATGGAAGAAAAGTGATGGTTTTTGAAGAGCAGTGTCCTCATAATTGAACAATTTGTAGCTGTTGTAGGATTAGTTTATTTTCCTTAAACTTACATACACCAGTGTCCCTTGATTAAATTGCGTCCTGCATGCTCTTAGTGCACTCGGCCTGTTTATTTGTGCGTACAATGGTTTTTCCTCAGCCACTGAAGTGTCTCGGTAATCCCCTTTTATTGTGAAAGGTTATTCTCTGCATGCTCCGAGCTCTGTCCATAAAGATTAGCCATTCCTGGAAAGACTTCCATTTGCCTCTCATTATTAGACTTCTGTTACCTCTCATCGGTCAAACAGCTATGAGCACCTCTCCTCCACCTGTGAGGTGAAGAGGATGTGCTCTCAATCATCTTAACACCGGCAGAGGGTCTAAGATGGCAGTTCAATGGCAGATAATCCTGAGTCAAGTGTATGTGTGTGCGTGTGTGCGTGTGTGTGCATGTGTGTGTATGTGTGTGTGTGTGCATGCCCCAGCCCAGCATGAGCTTTCTATCCACAGGTAAGCCAGATGCTACCTGTCTTCTCCATTCAATCAATGTAATCACTGACCTTTGCAGGAACATGGTTGTTTGTATATCGTATCAGGGCCAGAGGGGGAGTCTCACAAATCAAGAGGATTGAATAGATTTAAGGTTTTTTTCTTAGTTTTTCACCACATCCACCTAATCCCCTTAATAATGTAAAAACTTGAATAGGCGAGCTTGGGAAATAGGTGTTCGTGTAAAGTCAGTTGTGCATATTCCTCTTTTTCACTGTGCACCACTGTATTGTCAGTAGTGTGTGTTTCTGTGTGTGTTTGTGTGTGTCCAATGCAAAGCTATGATCTCCTGGCTGATACGGTATCAGCATAGTGCAGCTGTCTGGTGAAACGGTTGCAGAAAGAGGAAGTACTAACAGTTAGCACACAGTGAGTGAATCTGCAGTATAGGCTTCCTTCTCAGCCACCTGCGATGTGCGGAGCATTGCTGGGGGGACAGCGTTGGTCCACTGGGAGTCAGACCTGCACAGATGAGTGGAGAGTCTGTTCTCATATTCAGATCTTTTAGGTAAAAGCAGCAATGCAAGTTGTACATTTACATGTTTTCTCAAGGTGAACTACTTTACATGCTGTTTTTTAAATTTCATGTCTAACAAAGATATTTATTTTATTAACTGATAAAACGCTTGAAATGTATAATCCTCAAATTCCTCCTTTTAAAGCTAAGTAAATATAGCCGTTGAATACATGTTGTTGAGTAAAAAATACAATATCTCCAAGTGTAATGGAGCATAAAAAGTACTCCGCTCATAAATACTCAAAAGTACTTCCAAATTTTGCCTAAATGCAGCACTTGAGTAAATTATACTTTCCATCTCTGCCTCAGTGTTGACGAATCAAGAGTTTTTCAGTGGTTTAGCTTCAATGAAAGCCTACAAACGGTGGTGGATTAAGTACTCAGACATTTTATAAGTAAATGCAGCAATACCACAGTGTAGAAATACTATTAAAAGCCAAATCGCTGCAGCTGAAAGTGCTTATTGTGCCGAATGCTCCATTTCAGAGTAATACAATACTACAGTAATAATGCATTACAGTGTTAGCATCATTTAAAGTTGCTGAATTTGATATTCAGAGCATCAATATAGCAGCAAATGCCTATTATCTATGTGACTATACAATGTCTACCTGAGCAGAGAATGAAATCACTGTGTTTTGTTATCCAACCTTCTCTGTGCTTTGTTGACATAGCTGGGTTGGTCGCGTGTGCTTTTAGTGCATGTTCATTAATTTGTGCGTGACCCACTGGTTCGCTCAGGCCCGCCGCTCGGCACTATAAGCACCGTCAGCTGCGAGCTGCCTTCTCAGTGTTTGATATTGTTGTTAAGCTGTTGTTAATTCAAACTACTTTATATACTGCTGATTAATCTATAATAATACTAAACCTCATGTTGATTTTCTGTATTAATAAACAATCTCTATAGGAACTATGGAGACTAAAGTTGTCAGATGAATGTAGGAGTAAAATGTATATTTGCCTTAGAAGTGTCAAGTAGCATAAAAGTAAAGTAAAGTACAAGTACATGAGTAAAAGTACTTTGTTACTTACCACCGCTGCCTATCTGCCGACAGTTTAAAGAGCATAACAGGCACATTTCCTCAATATACAGTTTGCAGCATTTTTTCCAAGAGTTTGTATTCATCTGCTTACGAAACGCTTCATACTGTCTTATCCAGCCTTTGGGAAATCGTCTGGTGTTTCTTTGATTAAAAAATTTGAAATGTGCAAATGAATCCTCACAACAGAATTCTCAACCTTACCGTACAATAACTAAAGAGTCTGTTTGAATACATTTGGGATTGATATTAGAATTTGGTTAAATCCAAAACCAAATTCTAAGCAGCATTTTAAAACGTATCTTCACCTTCAGCAGCCTGGATGAGATTTACTTTGAACAATTTGGACGGCGAATGCCCGAGTAGAGATATCAGTCGTTGGAATAGCGACTATTTTTCATAAACTGAGTGGCATTATCCAGAAATAGGCTGCTAATATTGGTTGAGTGCTTTATTGTCTTGTAGTTAAAGTCATTAGTTCCTCAGAAGTGGAAATGGAGTATTGATAAACTACTGTATATTGGTCCTAATTGTTTTGGTTTGGTTTTAAATTGTATTGTAATTGAGGATTGATAGCTCATGATGTCGGAGAGAGGTTAATGGCCTACAGTTAGCTTCTGAACTAAAAACAGATTTAAAAGGGATTAGAAAGTTGTCAGCCAACCAGACAAAACTGCAAAGTAACAAAACCATCAGTTAGTATTCCTAAAAATCTAAAAAAAAAAAAAAAAAAAACACACACACTGTCATAATTTTACATGTACATTCTTAATGTAAGATTAAAAAAAAAGTTATGTCAAAAAAATGTTACTGATATTTTTGATACTGATATATTGTGTACTTTTAGAGGAAGTACAACAATATGAATATACACGTCAATTAGACGTTTTCCATAATTAAAGTCATCACCAGTTTAAAAAACAGGACATAGTAAATTGTGTTTGTCCTTAATCCAATACAGTTAATTGTTTACTGTGTGTGTTACAGTGGATCTCTCTCTATTTATGCACATGTGTTTATCACATTTTTGTTTTTCTGTTCATCCAAAACATTAAAATGGGTCACATTTAACTACCAAAATGTATTAATGTCCTAAAGCTAAATCAATAAGAATGACATCATCGGACGTTTCCTTTTAAATTCCATCACTCTCTTGTTGAAGATGGAGCAGGCTTCTTCAAATGTGAGCTATAAGTTTAGAAATATGCACAGAGGTGGGGCTGTCACACTTTCCACCCGGACTGTTATCACAACAGTCCAACACGCACGCACGCACGCGCGCGCGCACACACACACACACACACACACACACACACACACACACACACACACACACACACACACACACACACACACACACAGTAGTAGTGTATCGTGTCTCTTTAAATGCGGGTTGCGTAGATCCTTCATGAATGAAACCATGTGATCCAAACATCATTTGACGTCTGGCGCCTCCGACCATAGACTAAAACAAGCGAGGAAGGAGTGGATATATGCAGACGTACAAAAAGGCGTGAGCGAAAAAAAAAAACATTTCTCCAACTGTCTCTCCACGCCGGGTCCACCAACCATCGGCAAACCCCGACCTCCGCGGGCGAAAGTCGCTGGTTTGACTTCTGGTGAGTCAGCTTTTGTCGAAATCAAACCTTCAAATTCCTTAAAAAAAAGTGCTGAATATAGAGGTGTTGTTTTGCTGAGTGTGCACGCGGCCACCGCCGCTGCATGCCGCTGGTGTCGCCACTCGTCCCGGCGTGCGCCGCCGCCGCTGCCGCCGTTTAAAGGGCAGCAGCCCCGGTAGTGCTGAATCATCACGGTCCGGTCGTCGCCCAGACCCGCACATGCTGTTCCGAGAGACCCGGTCGGCCCGAGCGGACAAACACGCGCCGACCGACCGTTGCTGTTCGTACTAGCACAGACAAAGAGGGTGCGCGTCGCGAGCGGCTGTCAAGCTTAAAACAAGAACAAGAAGCCATGTGTTGGAATTAGATACCGAGCGGCGGCGGCGGCAGTAGGGGGGTTGGGCGGGCGGGGGGCGGGAGTCCGAGAGCAGGTTGGCTTTCTGAGCCGTTAGTATGGTCAGGGACTCCCTTGTTTTGTGGCTCTATAGCGAGACGTCCAGAAAGGTACGAGAAGCTGAACGTAGAGTAACAACTTAGCACCGCGGGACCGAGACACAACCGCGGCAGCTTCTCCCCGACTGTCCTCTCCTCGGGGTGCTGAAGCGGCAGCGGCGGACACACTGGAGCTTCCCGCTGTCGCTTCACCAGACGACAAGTCTGTTGCTTCTTCGCAGGTAAGATGTGCATTCAGTTCGTTAGGTGTGCTGGGATGTTTGTTTTTTTTAAAATTATTATTATTATTATTTTGTATTTGTTTTTCACGGACCCCTCGAGGTTTACGGCTTCGTTCGCGCGCTGCTCCGCAGCGAGTTGGCGGAGTGACCGAAGTAAAACGTGTCGCGAATAAAAGCCGGCGACAACAATAAACAACTCCGGCTTTTTTTGTTACCCGCGCGCGCGCGCGTATACGCTTACACTCTCACACACACACACACACACACACACACACACACACACACACACACACACACCTGTCAAACGTCCAGCGGGCGGAGAGACTCACGTTGTGCTGGAGCGCGAGAGCGACTGTTTTGACGTTTGCTTTGTGTCAGCCGCTGTCGGTCCGACAGGCCTCCTGCTCCTCGAGTAACGAGAGGGGGGCTATTCGTGTTTACGTTACGGTTTAATGGACTGCTAGCTGCCGGTAAACACCCGGGAGCCGGCTATTTCCAGGTGATCCCGGTTGTGCACCGGCTGGGATCGCGGGCAGAGATGCTGATTCATCACAACGTTGTTATTTCTCAACGGTTGTGCGAGCCGAGCGGAGGCATGAGGGGGAGCCATGGCAACATGGCACCGGCGGGCGCGCGGACAAAGGTTTGGCGCGAGGGAAGGAAGAGCTGCATGTCGGAGGCTTGGCTCTGAAACAACAGAGGCCCCATCACGGAGTGGATGATGACGTTTCTTATGGGATAATTAAGGCTCGTGCGGGCTGCAGAATGCGCGTTTAAATTGGCATTAGTGTTAAATGTGTAAATTTGTATCAGAGCGGTTTGGTTGTTCAGCGGGATCAAATCCATTTCTAGTCAAAGTGGATTTAAAGTAAATAAGAAGGCTGTGCACACATGATGAATACTGCATTAAATAGTGTTTAGTTGATCAACCTGTTTTCACTTTTGGGCTGTGACTTGAATAAACCATGTTTAGAGTCAGCTGATACTTGCTGTCCTTCATATCTTGCAGTGACCTCTCACATTTTGTCTGAAAGTAAATACAAAGCTGGCCTTGTGTGCTGCATTACATATATTTGGACAAAAACAAATAAAAGCTGGAGGGGAGAACCCACATGAGACATGCTAAAAAAAGAAAGCACCTCATTGAACTCTAATGCTTTGCAACAGAATATCCTCTGAATCTGATTGATCTCTTGTAGATGGTCCATTATCTGCTGCCCTGTGCAACCTATGAGCATTGCTACTCTTAAACTGAAGAGTAATAGGGAAGCTCTGTGAGCTTAAGAAAAACAGAAACTTCACCCCCTAATGACTCCATATCAGCAGCTTTAGTTAGAGTCAGCACTCTGCCGAGTGTATCAAAAGTATGTAGTAAGCAAGTTGGCAAGTACTGTAATAGAGGGTCATAATGATGAAACAGTTGTATCAGTATTGGAGAGAAGAGCAACCCCCCTTACTGTCTTTCTCTCTTACACACATTTACCCCATTTCCTTTTCTCATTTTGTGTACGCACACACACATACACACACAACCAAGGGGCTAAACTTTTTATACTTGGTATCAGTATTTAATCAGTGCTTGAAGTGCATTTCTCTGTCAAGTACTTTCCCCATCCTTCCCTGGTGTTCGCGGTAATTGAACGCTGACCAATGCTTATGTGTGCAACTTTGCTGATGGTGGCGAAGCGGCAAGGCGCGTGGAGCAAGGGGGATGAAGGAAGAGGGAGGAAGAATGAGAGATGGGATTTGCGGAGAGATTGAGAACAAGGACCTTTTTGTCTTCAAGGCATTCCCCTGAAAATGCTGAGGCGAAGCAAATGCGCTCTCGCTTGACAGATGGCGTTTTCACTTGTTACTTACCACAGCTAGTTTCTTTGCTGTGTGTGTGTGTGTGTGTGTGTGTGTGTGTGTGTGTGTGTGTGTGTGTGTGTGTGTGTGTGTGTGTGTGTGTGTGTGTGTGTGTGTGTGTGTGTGTGTGTGTGTGTGTGTGTGTCTGTAGGTGTGTAGGTGTGTGTGCGTGTGTACACACACATGTGAGAGCAGGAGATGTGAAACACCTATAAGATGCTGGGATCTAGTTGCTATAGGAGCTGAGTGTGAGAGCACAGTAATCACCAAGGTTAAAAAAAGTGTGTATGTGTTCTTATAGCTGCATTTGCAAGATGTAGAAAGAAGATGCAATGGGAAGTGATTTTACTATCAGCATTTTGCACTTGGCAGTGGATTCCTTCCACGATGTCTGACCTGAAGCTTCTCTCTTCATGAGGAAGTCAAGTAACGAGCGTCAACATAACTGTTTCACCACATTGTGTGTTTATTTGTGTGGGCGTGCTCATATAAACTTGTTTGATTCTCTGCATGAACACTGTTGATGTAACACTGTGTAAAACCTCCTCTAGAAGGAAGGGACATGGAGCTTCTGAGCATTGTATACCACTGAGAGGAAGATATGTAGACATGCTGAGAGCTGAAATGATTAGTAGATTATTTAATTAGGACTTAATATGCAACATGTTTTTAAAGTCTCTTTCCTTTCACATGTTTTTCTCATGTGGACATTTTTGTTTTCCCCCCTCTCATCTAAGAGTAAAAATATTTGGGTTATAGACTGTTGGTCAAATGAAACAGGAACACCAAAATGTCAGCTTGTGATTAAATAAATTGCGATGGACGCGTTTGACTATTTTATCTGTTGTTAGAAAGAATTTTAGTCATCAGATTATTCACTGATGTGATCTGACATTGTTAATATCATTCCAATTTTTTTTTTTTTTTTGGGCTGCAATTATAATTTTTATCATTCATTAATGTGATGATATTTTTGTATTAATTAATATAAATGATTATCTCTAAAACCAAAGGTAAACCCAAAGTTAAAACAAAGCAGGTATTATTATAAATATTTGGTTTACAATGATGTGTGACAGAATAGCAGCAAATCCCCTCTTTGAGGAGCTGGAATCAGAGACTATTTAGTATTGTTTCAGTATCTTGCTTTAAAAAAAATGATGATCAAAATAGTTACAGATTTTTTTTTTATTATAGACTAATCAATCATTATTTTCAGCTCTAGTTTCATTGGAAATTTACAAGGGACAAAGTTTTTTAAATGTAACTCTTGTAAAGATAATAATGTCGTACTTTTTTGTCGCCCCGGCTGCCAGTTGGGACAGGCTGTAATGTACATTACCTACTGAGAGGCTTACATTTTAGTTGACAACTCACTTTAAATATTATGAAAGTGTTTTTCTTTTGTAAACCTTCCTGTTAACAATACGAGGTAAACATCTAAAATGCATCGCTGTTTAATTTTGTCTCAACAAAGAGCCGCTGTAGAAGCAGAAGCTTGAAAGCGGTCACCTTTATTGCAGGGCAATTTACTCTATTGCATTAGATTGCACAGGTGTTCACGATATTGTGTGTGTGTGCGTGTGAGTGTGTGAGAGAGTTTGGTGTTTGTGGCAATAATTCCTCAGTAGCGCCTGCATGTTTATGAGCTTGTGCTACTGCTCCTGGGATCTTTTTTTTTTTTTAAGTCTTGTTATTTTTGCAAATTTCTGAGAGTGGGAGAGAAGTAAAGAGGAAAGTAAACGCTGGAATGAATGGGAGAGTGGGAGAGAGAGAGGCAGATAGAAAAGGAAGCAGTTGGGCAGATCAATAGTTGAGTGTTTTTTTCTCCACAGTAATGATGAAATATGGTGTAAGCAGATCTGGTGCATAATCATTGCGGTGCTCTACTGTTTTTCCTGCTTCAGTGTGCGTGTGCTGCCTGTCCGTATGTTAGTGTGACTTTGTGTTAAATGTACCTTCCCTCCACAAGTGTTTTTAAACAATGTTTTTACTCCCTGAGCACTGAAAAAAGGAACAAAACCAAGAAAAACCTCGTAGCAACACACACGAGAAGTCAGAAGGATGAGGAAATGGAAAACATGTTTAAGTTTACTTAAAAGTGGCTTGAATTACTGATCCGACCCTTCGTCCTGAAATGTATTGAAACAACAATATTAAAAAGCTGCTGTTCTGTATCAGCGATGATCAGCACTTTTAAGTTTTCATGTTTTCCCTCACAGGACTTCTGGGTTTATTTTCCAGGCTCCAGTTAAAGGAGACTACTCTTTCCCACACAAACACAAATAGACGCGTTCACTGCGTACCAGAGCGATTGGTTTGGTTTTGCATGCTGTGTTGAGATATTGAGAATGTAGCCGTGGAGATGCAAGGCCCTAGTAACAGGAGTATCCGTACCAGCGGTTGTCTACCAGTTGCATCATCTCTATGCGCCAAATTGCCGCATTTTCTAACTGCAGTGTGACGATCCCAGAATTGTGGTTTGAATTTCTGAACCTTTTAAATAAATATATATATATATACGTACACATGCCGTGTGGATCAATGCCAAGGAGTGAAGAGAGGGAACAAAGATATATGTGCGTGTGCCTAAATGTGGCAACAGCTCTGTGCTTCACCTGATGATGTCCTCGCAACACAACAAGTTCTCCTCCGACTCTAATTTCACATTAAAGCCAATTTGGAAAGTTTGCATCCGAGCTGTTCTGAAACAAAAAAGAGTGCATCTTTTAAAATGGCTCTAAATCACCCTCCAAGTAACTGGATGTAACTACTTGGCTTAAGTTACGCATGTTTATCATCTCTGGATGCCGATCCTTCTAGTATTGTCAACTAAAGCATCTCCTGTACATCTGTTTGACCTATTGTAGACAAAGAGCCTGCAGAAAACAAGTTTAATTTGGATTTTCTTTTATCTTTATACTGGAAACTTTGCAATACATTATTATGTAAGATTCAATACTGAAATAGCCTATTTGGCAAAGCCTATATGTGCAAACCCAAAAGTATTTGGTCAGTTTTCCATATGAACATATGTCATTTGATGGTATTGATGTTTTTTTTTCGTTTTTTTTCTTATACGTGCTACAAGAGGATATCTAGGTTGTAAAAGTTGGTCATAAAAGAAAAAAAGAGACATCATTAACGTGCACTTGCCCAAGTCCTGTGCGTGTGTGTGTGTGTGTGTGTGTGTGTGT